>NC_140375.1:595000-775000 GCF_054491055.1 Hypomesus nipponensis
TATGGATAAGTAGCCTATGGTTGTCAACTTATTTCGTACGGCCATACCAGCCTGGCAACGCCCGATCTCGTCTGATCTCGGAAGCTAAGCAGGGTCGGGCCTGGTTAGTACTTGGATGGGAGACCGCCTGGGAATACCAGGTGCTGTATGCTCTTTTGCTCATTCACTTAGAAACTGAAATGTTGCAATATGCACAAGTAGTCCTTCATGAAAGGGGCTGGAAGCTGTTTTCATTTTGACACGAGAGAGAGAGAGAGAGAGACCACCTTGCATTGTCAAATGCCAAATCTGCATATGGATAAGTAGCCTATGGTTGTCAACTTATTTCGTACGGCCATACCAGCCTGGCAACGCCCAATCTCGTCTGATCTCGGAAGCTAAGCAGGGTCGGGCCTGGTTAGTACTTGGATGGGAGACCGCCTGGGAATACCAGGTGCTGTATGCTCTTTTGCTCATTCACTTAGAAACTGAAATCTTGCAATATGCACAAGTAGTCCTTCATGAAAGGGGCTGGAAGCTGTTTTCATTTTGACACGAGAGAGAGAGAGACCGAGACCACCTTGCATTGTCAAATGCCAAATCTGTATATGGATAAGTAGCCTATGGTTGTCAACTTATTTCGTACAGCCAAACCAGCCTGGCAACGCCCGATCTCGTCTGATCTCGGAAGCTAAGCAGGGTCGGGCCTGGTTAGTACTTGGATGGGAGACCGCCTGGGAATACCAGGTGCTGTATGCTCTTTTGCTCATTCACTTAGAAACTGAAATGTTGCAATATGCACAAGTAGTCCTTCATGAAAGGGGCTGGAAGCTGTTTTCATTTTGACGAGAGAGAGCGAGAGAGAGAGTTAGAGAGAGAGATAGAGAGAGAGACCACCTTGCATTGTCAAATGCCAAATCTGTATATGGATAAGTAGCCTATGGTTGTCAACTTATTTCGTTTTGCCAAACCAGCCTGGCAACGCCCGATCTCGTCTGATCTCAGAAGCTAAGCAGGGTCGGGCCTGGTTAGTACTTGGATGGCATTGTGCTCTGCATGCGTGAGTTTCAATCTCGTCGGCGAGTCATCTTTGTGACAGGCCTTATGAAATTGAAATTATTTTGTCCCTGAACTGTTACTGCTCCTTTTTAGTGTCCGCCTCCCCCACTGCCTTTCCAACAACTCTTTGAATCCTTCTTCAGCTCCTGATAATGTTCCTTTTCACAATTGTGCCTGTTGTCACCTGCTTTTTTCCTTTTTTTGTGAAATGGAAGGATCTTCCACTGCCGTGGGCCCAGTGCTGTAAATGACGAAGTGGCCGAGTGGTTAAGGCGATGGACTGCTAATCCATTGTGCTCTGCACGTGTGAGTTCGAATCTCATCCTCGTCGACAAGTTGTCCTTATGACATGTTCGCTTTATGAAATTGAAATTCTTCCGTCCCTGAACCCTTAGTTCTCCTACTTAGTGTCCCTCCACTGCATTTCCAACAACTCTTTGAATCCTTCTTCAGCTCCTGATAATGTTCCTTTTCACAATTGTGTCTGTTGTCACCTGCTTTTTTCCTTTTTTTGTGAAATGGAAGGATCTTTCACTGCCGTGGGCCTAGTGCCGTGGGCCTAGTGCTGTGAATGTTGAGGTGGCAGAGTGGTTAAGGCGATGGACTGCTAATCCATTGTGCTCTGCACGCGTGAGTTCGAATCTCATCCTCGTCGGTGAGTCATCTTTATGACATGTCCGCCTTATGAAATTGAAATTCTTCCGTCCATAAACCCTTAGTTCTCCTACTTAGTGTCCATCCACTGCCTTTCCAACAACTCTTTGATTCCTTCCTCTGCTCCTGATAATGTTCCTTTTTACAATTGTGCCTGTTGTCACCTGCTTTTTCCCTTTTTTTGTGAAATGGAAGGATCTTCCACTGCCGTGGGCCCAGTGCTGTAAACGACAAAGTGGCCGAGTATTTAAGGCGATGGACTGCTAATCCATTGTGCTCTGCATGCGTGAGTTCGAATCTCATCCTCGTCGACAAGTTGTGCTTATGACATGTTCGCTTTATGAAATTGAAATTCTTCCGTCCCTGAACCCTTAGTTCTCCTACCTAGTGTCCCTCCACTGCATTTCCAACAGCTTTTTTATTCCTTCCTCTGCTCCTGATAATGTTCCTTTTCACAATTGTGCCGGTTGTCACCTGCTTTTTTCCTTTTTTTGTGAAATGGAAGGATCTTTCACTGCCGTGGGCCCAGTGCTGTAAACAACGAGGTGGCCGAGTGGTTAAGGCGATGGACTGCTAATCCATTGTGCTCTGCACGCATGAGTTCGTATCTCATCCTCGTTGGTGAGTGATTTTTATGACATGTCCGCCTTATGAAATTGAAATTCTTCCGTCCCTGAACCCTTAGTTCTCCTACTTAGTGTCCATCCACTGCCTTTCCAACAACTCTTTGAATCCTTCTTCAGCTCCTGATAATGTTCCTTTTCACAATTGTGCCTGTTGTCACCTGCTTTTTTCCTTTTTTTGTGAAATGGAAGGATCTTTCACTGCCGTGGGCCTAGAGTGCCGTGGGCCTAGTGCTGTGTATGACGAGGTGGCCGAGTGGTTAAGGCGATGGACTGCTAATCCATTGTGCTCTGCACGCGTGAGTTCGAATCTCATCCTCGTCGGTGAGTCATCTTTATGACATGTCCGCCTTATGAAATTGAAATTCTTCCGTCCCATAACCCTTAGTTCTCCTACTTAGTGTCCATCCACTGCCTTTCCAACAACTCTTTGATTCCTTCCTCTGCTCCTGATAATGTTCCTTTTTACAATTGTGCCTGTTGTCACCTGCTTTTTTCCTTTTTTTGTGAAATGGAAGGATCTTTCACTGCCGTGGGCCCGGTGCTGTAAACAACGAGGTGGCTGAGTGGTTAAGGCGATGGACTGCTAATCCATTGTGCTCTGCACGCGTGGGTTCGTATCTCATCCTCGTCAGTGAGTCATCTTTATGACATGTCCGCCTTATGAAATTGAAATTCTTCCGTCCCTGAACCCTTAGTTCTCCTACTTAGTGTCCATCCACTGCCTTTCCAAAAACGCTTTGAATCCTTCTTCAGCTCCTGATAATGTTCCTTTTTACAAATGTGCCGGTTGTCACCTGCTTTTTTCCTTTTTTTGTGAAATGGAAGGATCTTTACTGCCGTGGGCCCAGTGCTGTAAATGACGAGGTGGCCGTACCCGCCAAGAATTGGACTGCAAATACATCTTAACAATATCCGAACCACATTAGTAAAAAATTCCGAACATCTGGAAAATATTCCGAACAACTGCTCATTCCTAACACATTTCGAACCATTCTGAACAGAGGTGGGTCTAGGGGTGACGTTGACGTGACGTAAAACTGCAGAAGACTATCAGCGCACTGAGTGAAAGAGCCAGTACTGCATAGAACATTTATTTAAGACATACGAAAGAAAAGAGCAACAGAAAAATAGGTATGTAAATGCAAATTATATGTATAATATGTTGTATATATGTAATATGTTGATTGACCGATGTAGATTAACTGTCTCGATAAACGTATTCTTATTGTATGTAACTTTTCCGCTGAATTTACCTCAGAGAACGTACTAGTGGTACAGTACGCGTACAGTAGATGTAGGTTACTGTACATCCATGCTAAATTGAGTAACCTACTTGGTCTTTGTCAGCGTAACAAAAAAAATAATGTCGATATGTACAGGCAAATGATTGTATGGACGTATGATTTGTATAGCTACATGTTTTTATGTCAGTCCTGGTATTTAAATTGTCGATGTCGACTTACTGCCCCCATAGTACAGTCCCCTCTGTGAAATTTAACTTTCCCGCTGAATTTACCTCAGAGAACGTAGTGGTACAGTACGCGTACAGTAGATGTAGCTACTGTACGACTGTACAGTACATCAATGCTAAATTGAGTAGTTACTTGGTCTTTGTCAGCGTAACAAAAAAAAGAACAGCGATATGTACATGCAAATTATTCTATGGACGTACGAATACATGTTTTTATGTCGGTCCTGGTATTTAAATTGTCGATGTAGACTCATTGCCCCCATAGTACAGTCCCCTCTGTGAGATGCAACTTTCCCGCTGACTTTAATTTGACCTCAGAAGTACAGTAGAGACAGCAGAACAAAATATGACTACATTGATGATACGTTGACCAGGTTGTTGACATAACAAAATTAAGTTGATGTGTTGGAGTACAAGCATATGGAAGTATTAATTTTATAAAATGGGATGATCCTGGTATTACTGTACAATAGCCAGAGCAACCCATCACAACTGTACGTCTATGCTACATTGATTGAGAATGTAATCACAACAGAGAACTTGGTCGTTTAGTCTAACGTAGCTCATGTTTGCAGATATGACCAAGACGGGGAAGCCAGACTCGTACTGGAGAGACATCTGCCAAAAATATGCCCAGGGCAGCTACCAGTTTTCCACAGGCAAAAGACCCGGTGGTAAGAAATGGAAAAGAGCCCTGGAGTGTATCGATGCTTGCCCGCTGCAGAGCAAGAGCAAGGTGGATCTGTTCGGGAGACACCTAAAATGCTCTTGTGGGTTCCATAAGGTAGGTTATATGATGATTTATTTAATTTAAGTGATGACAAGTTGCTGTAGCATGAAGTAGATTATTTGCTGGATCATACCCTATTTGCACACATTTGGATACAACTAACAGTGTAGGATCATTGGTGAAATTATTTATTATGAGCCTCTCTTGTACTTGAAATCCTGCCTCCCCCCTTCAGTCAGATGCATCAGAGGCAGGTGGAGGCTCCTTTGAGGCAGGAGAAGGCTCCAGGCAGGCAGGAGAAGGCTCCAGGCAGGCAGGTGGAGGCTCCTGTGAGGCAGGAGAAGGCTCCAGACAGGCAGGTGGAGGCTCCAGTCAGGCAGGAGAAGGCTCCAGTCAGGCAGGAGAAGGCTCCTGTGAGGCAGGTGGAGGCTCCAGACAGGCAGGAGGAGGCTCCTGTGGGGCAGGAGAAGGCTCCAGTCAGGCAGGAGAAGGCTCCAGTCAGGCAGGAGAAGGCTCCAGTCAGGCAGGAGAAGGCTCCAGTCAGGCAGGAGAAGGCTCAAGGCAGGCAGGCGGAGGCTCCTGTGCAGACAGAACAGTAAAGTGTTGTCAGTGCAATCAGGTTGTGGAGGCAGAACAATTCTCCATGCACCTTTCTGACCGCCATGTAGAGGAGACATGTGACACCTGTGGGGCCAAGGTCCAAGGTTCTGTTGGCCTGTTGGAGCATATAGAACAGTTCCATTATTTATCCTGGTTGGCTCAACCTCCATCGCCAACTTCAACAGGTAGCTCCACCACACCATCTCCAAGGCCCACACCATCTCTAAGGCCCACACCATCTCCAAGGCTAACGGCCACACCATCTCCAAGGCCCACACTATCTCCAAGGCCCACACCATCTCCAAGGCTAACGGCCACACCATCTCCAAGGCCCACACCATCTCCAAGGCCCACACCATCTCCAAGGCCCACACCATCTCCAAGGCTAACGGCCACACCATCTCCAAGGCCCACAGCATCTCCAAGGCTAACGGCCACACCGTCTCCAAGGCCCACACCGTCTCCAAGGCCCACGCCATCTCCAAGGCCCACAGCATCTCCAAGGCTAACGGCCACACCGTGTCAAAGGCCCACACCATCTCCGCCGACAACTACATCTCTGCTCCCTCCTCCAACAGGTTGCTCCAGCACGCCACGCCACACTCCTCAAACTCCACTTAGGCCAGCTTCCATTGATTGGGAAGCTTTTCTCCCCAATCAATTCAAAAAGGTTATACAGCCAGCAGATCGGGTGTGGATTGCCAAGGTCCTCTATGAGCCTACAGGTCAGCTGAGGCAGAAAATGGATGCGTGCTGGTTTCATCCACCACTGCAGCACAAACCGTCTCCTCCCGAGCCCGGGTGGCACTTCCGGCAGAGGATGTTCCTCTGGGCACCAATGAGGATGTGGGGGATTCCTCTGAAATGTACGCGGTGTGACCGGAAAATGCACCACTCCGGGATCTACCCAAAGGTGAGGGAGGTGATAGATGTGGATACTCGCTACTACCTGGTGGGAGGGGACTATCCACGTTGCAGCAAGTGTATGCTGCCGGTCTGCCCATGGAGCCAGGAAATCCTTGCTCAACTGGATGTGGCACATAGGAGCCTCTTTCCCGCTGTCCTCACTACACAGCTAGCCCTGGATAGGAAGTGTATGACTTTCCTGAAGCCAAGGACCAGTGGGAACAGTTCCTCCTACCTCCAGTCTGCAGTAGAGGAAGCACACAGTGAGGAGTGGGCACGTCAGACCATCCGCTACCTGTCTGACTGTGAGCTTCATTTGAAGATGGCTACCTTCGTCTCTTCTGCAGCTGTCCATCTTCCTCCTCCACCCTTCAGGCCCCTTCCACTTGCCCAGTGGTTTGAGACGGTCCACTCTAACGACATCCTCAGCCACCTGGAAGAGATGAAGGGGGTGATCACCTCTACCTATGGTAGAATTCTGAAGATGGACTCTACAAAGAAGGTGAGGGTTTTAGCATTACTTTTATTTACTCTGATGTTAACCAATTGGAATGGATATAAATTGTTTACTTTGTCATCCTAATGATGAAATAGTATTAATTTTAGTAAGCTTGTAGCGGTTTTTTTGAAAGTTCTGTTTTTGTTTGTTTTTCAGATCACCAAGAAGCTGGCTGGCAGTATAGGGGACACCGCTGCATGGATGTCCAACATCGGCAACGAGCTTGGCCAGGTTCTGAACAGTGTTCTGACGACAGGTGAAGGTGCAGGGCTGGAAGAGTTGTGCCAGGGCATCGTCACACGTTATGAGAATGCTGGACAAGCTGAGCCTGAGGCTATCTATGTTGACCGGGACTGCTGCAGCCAGTCAGGTGGGATGCTGAAATTGTTACTTTATGAAATATACATTGCAGATTACAGTATGTAATTAACTTAAGTTAATTATGATGTAAAAAAAAATTATTACACAAAAAATAGATGATCACATCTGTAATAATCAATGTTTGTCTTTCACAGGTGTGTCGTCAGTGCTGAGACTCTTTCGACCATGGAAGTTGGTCGTCCGTTTAGACGTCTTCCACTTCATGCGAAGGTTTAACTGCGGCCTCACTACTGAGCACCACCCTCTCTACGGTACCTTTTGCTCCAAACTTTCTGCCTGTATCTTTGAGTGGGATCAGGAGGATGTGCAGCGGCTTAAGGAGGCCAAGAAAGGGGAGTGGAAGAGCAGCCATGGCGGAAATGCTCCCACTGAGGCACTGCTCTTGGCCAGTATCAGCACTGGTGAAATGGCAAAGCACTGCAGGCGGAGGACCCGTGCCGTGGAGGAGATCCGGGTCATGATTTCGGGGCTGCTCGAATCGATGTGGGAGCTGACTGACACCACGGGGCTGCGTCTGGTGAACCCTGACAGCATGCACCATGTGTGGGAGGTGCAGCAGAAGCACCTGGAGTGCATCCAGGACCCTGCAGGGGTGGAGTTGTACACCAAGACAGGGACACTGCAGAAGGGTGGCAAAGTCCTTGACGTCCTCAGGTGTGGGAGGGGGTCCTCCTCCCTCGAGAGTTTTCACCGCCACCAGTGTGCTTTTGTTCCAGGTAAATTTAAAATGTTAACTTGCCGTATGCTGTTAAAAAAAAAGTTGGTGTTATGACATAGTATGCACTTGAATTATTCAAATAACAATGTAACTGTCACTTTGTATTTAATAGGTGTTAATATCTATTGACTTCATATTAATGGTTGACCTAACCTGAGTATTTTGTTTCTTAGGCTTTCGATGCAATGCATTGCACGCACAAATGTACATGCTGGAGGGGGTATCAAGGTGGAACATGAACCGGGCAAAGGAAGCTGTAGCTGTGGTGGGGGCATCAACCCTGAGGACATTTGATGTTCGCTTGATGTCTCACCTAAACAGCATGAGCCAGCGGGTCCTTGGTTGTTCTCTGGTTCCAGAATTCACCCCACCTGGAAAACCTACTGGTAAGATAGCTCTCAGATCAGCACTGACCATTTGAGTATTACTTCCTCTCCCACTTTTCTTTTCTCTGCCACCCCCAGCCCTCCTCAGAGGACATGGGAGTGGGAGTGAAGATCGTGCTGTACATGGAGGAGATGTGTCTGTGTTTGTGTCCTTTCCTCTTCTTTAACTCTGTGTTTAAACACTGTGTTACAGGCGAGCGCATTGCAGTGGAGTACCTGTTGGCCCAGTCTAATAGAGGCGACCTGCTGGTTCCACAGCAGCTGCCAGAGATCTCCACAGAGGAGCTCGAGGACGACGGGGGTGAACCCGACGTCACGGTGTGCCAGGTAGCTGACCTTAGGGAAGGTGATCCTGATCCCCCAATATGTGCTGTGGAAGCCCAGGTGACACTGGAGGGTGACAGTGGACCCAGATCCCTGGATGAGGACATCATTGTGGAGGAAGACGACACACAAGACAGCACATCAGACCAGGTAATGTAACACCTTTCTTAAAAACAAGATATGTAACAAGTTCGCTAATGATATGCCACAAGTATCATACGTTTGTCAAGTAAAACGTCAAGTATTACGTTTTATGGAGAGAGAAAAAAGGTCAACATTGCTCAAATAGTTCAAAGAAATTGACACATTTATTTACATGTTTTTTTCATGATTATCACTTTTCAGAAGAGCCGATGTGACTCCAGAGGTGTCTTGGGCTGGGATGCGGTTGATGACCTGGCAGCCTACCTGGTTGGCCTGAACCGAACCATCACTGCCTTGTCGGCAAAAGAGGAGGCTGACATCGTCCATCTTTACATGGCTCTTCCTGCTATGGACAAGGAACCTGTGAGGTTCGGCCAGAAAGCAAGGAAGAAGACCGTGGCAGGACCTTGGAGAGCGCCCAGGAAGCCGAGTGGCTCTGCTCCTGGACAGCAGGCGGCAGAGAGGTGATTTGACACAATTCATAATCATTTCGGTTCATTACAAATCATTGAATCAGTAGGCTGTACTGCATCAAACCAAGATTGAAAAACTTATGGTGAATTTCAAATATTATTTTGTGATTATATTAGTTTGTGGGGGGCAAATTGGGCTGTTCACAGGTGACATTGATATGGTTGCTATTACCATTTTTCTTAGTTTACAGCCTTGTTTAAAGTCCGGACCATATCATCCTTCTTTCCCGCAGACTGTTCATGACTCACGGGCAGGCAGCCCAGGACCCCGAAGTCCACAGGGTCAGCGAATGTGTTTGCCTGAGACTTTTAAAAGAGTTTCAGCAAGCACGAAACAGGCCCAAGGACACAAGGAGTAGAACTCTGCCCATCCCGCAGTCCATTGTGGTGGCCTACAGCCATCTGAAACAGCTGCTGGAGGACAGCAGGGTTGTTCTGGAGAAGACCAACGTGGTTCTGATACCAGTTAACAACACAACAGTCTCTTCTTGGTGAGTCTTGTTTTTTACGTTTGTACCTTTCCTATACAATGATGACATTATATTATTAAACTGCAAGAAAAACTTTCACCTGCTTGCTTGTTAGAAAATACTAAACATAGGAGGATAGGCTACTATGTATGAAATAACTAACTGAAGCTACTGTATGCATTTTTGTTTTTTAGGCTGCTTAGGAGGGATAAGAGGAAGGACAGGGACATGCTGCTGCAGGGCACCGTACTCCCCAAACGGTTTGAACTGGCCAAGGACTCACTCCCTGAAGCCCAGACTCTTCCAGGTGCTCCTGTGCAGCATGGGCATGAGGTCATGGAGTTTGAGGAGCCAGAAAACCGGGAGGGTGAGGCAGTGATACGCCCTCGGCATAGTGTTCGATCTGCCCTGGCACAGCACTACCAGCCTGGGTCATATGTATGGCCTGGTTCTGCTGGCTCGGCCTCGTTCGAGCATGGTAACCTGCCGCCGCCACCACCACCATCTCCTGCCTGGGGCTCGTATCAGCAGGGTTACCTGCCACCACCATCTCCTGCCTGGCCCTCGTACCAGCAGGGTCACCTGCCACCACCACCACCACCATCTCCTGCCTGGGGCTCGTACCAGGAGGATTACCTGCCACCACCACCTTCTCCTGCCTGGGGCTTGTACCAGCAGGGTCACCTGCCACCACCACCATATCCTGCCTGGCCCTCGTACCAGCAGGGTCACCTGCCGCCACCACCACCATTTCCTGCCTGGCCCTCGTACCAGCCACCTCCACCCTTCCAGCCACCTCCCCCCTTCCAGCCATCTGCTGACCATCCACAGTCCCTGGCCCCTCCACCACCTGGCACCTTTGTCCAGCCAAGGCAACGTACGTGGAGACAAAAAAAAGCTGCCCAGGAGAACGAGGAACTGATGGCTAGGGGTGAACCTCCACGGAAGAAGTTCAGGGATACCTACCAGTACATTTGCAAGCAGTGTGGGCAGGGAAAAAACAAAAGTACTGGTCACACCCAGCTGAAGGGGCGGTGGTACTGTCCAGCCTCAGGACTCACCCTGGCAGAGTGGAAAGACCAGTTGACCAGTCTTGCCAGTGGTAAATAAATGGTAGAATACTGTATATAATAGTTATGTGTAAATAGTTAAGTATTGTATATAGTTGATATTGATATTTTAATTTCTGTGTTTGTGCATTGCATGGTGTTCTAAAAAATTAAACAAACAAAAAAAAGATAAATGTATATATTTGCTAAATATATACTTTCAGGTTTAATAAAGTGACCAAAGTTCCTTAAATTGTATAATACTGTATATAATAGTTATGTCTAAATAGTAAAGTATTGTATATAGTTATGTTTTTAATTTATGTGTTTGTGCATTGCATGGTGTTAAAAAACAAAACAAAAAAACAAAAAATTAAGATGTATATATTTGCTAAATATATACTTTCAGGTTTAATAAACCGACCAAAGTTTCTCAAATTCTGACTTCTGGATTTTTTTTCTCCTATTCCTCCTATACTTTATTCCTAGAACTCTTGCAAAGTAACTAAGTAGCCTACCAGTGCTATTACACTTTTTGTCAATTGTTTACACACAAATACATTTTAGTCACAAATACTGGTACTTGAGACACAATGACCACAACATGTAACTCATGCACCAACCCCCTGAACCAATTCTGCTACAAGCACAATTCCTGCTTTACATTCAAATTGCAGTTCTAAAACACACTTTTTTCAAAACGCTACACACAATCTCTGTATTTGGCTCAATTTTCATGAAGAAAATCTTTTGTTTTCACAAGGCACACACAGGAGAAGTGAGGGGTTTAGCCCATTGTGTGTGTGTTTTTTATTTGTGAGTAGAAAGTATGAGGTATGCGTTCAGAAAATGTGTGTTAACAATCGAGAAAAACTATTACATTTCAGCAATTCTGGAATATCCCTCTGCCAATGACAATACATTTCTGGCTTTCTGGCTTTGATCTTCCTGACCTCTTTTCTCACCTGGTTTGTGGAGAGGGACAGAGTGGAGCACAGCAGGGGGGGGGGGGATGAGTGTTTGATGTTGTAGGGGGTGTTGACAGAATGAGAGGGGGTGGGGGTAAGAGGTGAGATGAAAGGGATGGGGCAGGAGAAGCTGGAGGAGTGGGGGTCTGTGACCTGAGTGCTGTGGAGGTTGAGGTAGGGCAGTGTTCTGGGGGTGCACCTGCAGCAGCTGGGGTGACTGGGCCGGGGGAGGGCCGGGTGGCTGATCAAACCTGTTGAAGAACAAGTTCAGGTCGTTCACCCACTTCTGGTCCCCCGAAGTCTGGGACAGTTGCTAAATATATATATATATCTGGGACAACTAACCCCTTAATCAGGATGAATGACACATAGCACTTTAAATACATCAAAAACAGATTTATTGAGTATGTTATGACACACATTTCTGGCTACTCTTAAACAATACATAAAATATTCACACAATTCACTAACAGTTTTTTACAATCGCTGTGACAGTTTTTTCAATACCTTAAACAAGTTTTCTAAACTCTTAACGCACCAACACACCTACCACACACAATTGGCAAAACAGTTAATTTCATGCTCAAAATCACACATTGTAAACTAAACTCAAACATTAATTGTCATAACACAAAAATACACTAAACATGACACCATGTCTACCAAACACTAACACATGTTCTCTTTTCACAGGAACATGTGTTCAATCATAGCACAATGTCATAAAAAACACTAACATCAGATGGAATTACAGAAACTGCATTCTTTTACGTATATGTGTCAGGTCTCACATTTTATAGATTATAGATTGTGTTTGCAATGTAGTTTCTTTTGAAGCCTCTACATTTTTGTTTTGTTGGGTTTAGTAAATGCATGCATTTTGTTTCTTTTGCTGCAGAAATTCAGAACAAAAAATGAATTATGTCAGAGTAGCTTTATAGAATGTACAGTTACTGTATTGAAAAAAAGAAGACAGAAACATAATTGCTGCAGTAAAGGCTTCCTTTTCAACAGGACATTACTGCGAGAAATATGCAATTTTGCTGCCATTTACAGTATTACCCTAGCTCTGGCACTTCTCTGAGTGCCACCACACATTCTATCTCCTCTCCCTTGTCCTTGTCCCACTCCTCTCCTTTGTCCTGGTTATTGTGTTCCTCTCCTTCGTGCAGGTATTACTGTATTCTTACTTTCTTCGTATTGCTCCATATTGTTTTTTTTCCACACAAGATCAGCACAAAGAGCTCCACTTTGCAGTATATATACCATATAGTCATGCGATTGAAAGAACCTCAACACCATAGTGTTTCCTAGTTCGGAATCAACTGTAATTCAGAGTATTTGCATAACTTCAACCAGCTTTTTCCCAGTAGCAATGGAATACATAAAATACAGGGGATATATTTGTGTTTCAATTCACAATAAGAACAGCTGTTCACTTTGACTTTAGCCAATAAATTAGGTTTTGAACATAGTGTTATCTGTTCTGACATACAGTGTTAAAGCATTGGTAAATTGGTCCGTAAAAATCGATTGTTTTGGTCTTGGTTGAGCTTGTGTGTAAAAGAAGTTCAAGCATTTAAAATGTGTGTTTACTCTATGCATTTTGTGTCAAAGCAATACAAAATGTGTTAATTGTATAGCCAACACAGGTGGATGTTGTGCTAACTGTGTCAAGAGTTTAGGAAACTTGTTAAAGGTATTGACAAAAGTGTCATAGCCATTGTAAAAAACTGTAATACGAGCAATATACACGTGATACGAGAAATAAAAATAATGTTATTGCATGGTGATGGTGATTGCTGACACGGTGCACAGCCTCGTCGGATCGAATCCCGCAGGAGACGACGTGTCAATGTTGTTGATAAAAGTGATGAAAATGAGCGCACATGTGTGTGAAAAGAACTTTAAAGGGGATGTGAGTGGAGAAAAAAACATGACAATTTGTTTGTTTTTCTCCTTTTCTCTTTCCGTTTTTTCTCTTTCCCCCCCCTTCCCCCCTCTTTTTTCCTTTTGCCCCCCGCTAGCAGTCCCTTTTGCCCCATTTTTGGCCGAGTGGTTAAGGCGATGGACTGCTAGTCCATTGTGCTCTGCACGCGTGAGTTCGAATCTCATCCTCGTCGGCAAGTTGTTCTTATGAAATGTTCGCTTTATGAAATTGAAATTCTTCCGTCCCTGAACCCTTAGTTCTCTTACTTAGTGTCCCTCCACTGCATTTCCAACAACTTTTTGATTCCTTCCTCTGCTCCTGATAATGTTCCTTTTCACAATTGTGCCGGTTGTCACCTGCTTTTTTCCTTTTTTTGTGAAATGGAAGGATCTTTCACTGCCGTGGGCCCAGCGCTGTAAACGAAGAGGTGGCCGAGTGGTTAAGGCGATGGACTGCTAATCCATTGTGCTCTGCATGCGTGAGTTTCAATCTCGTCGGCGAGTCATCTTTGTGACAGGCCTTATGAAATTGAAATTCTGTTGTCCCTGAACTGTTACTGCTCCTGTTACTCCTGACAAAGTGGCCGAGTATTTAAGGCGATGGACTGCTAATCCATTGTGCTCTGCATGCGTGAGTTCGAATCTCATCCTCGTCGACAAGTTGTGCTTATGACATGTTCGCTTTATGAAATTGAAATTCTTCCGTCCCTGAACCCTTAGTTCTCCTACTTAGTGTCCATCCACTGCCTTTCCAACAACTCTTTGATTCCTTCCTCTGCTCCTGATAATGTTCCTTTTTACAATTGTGCCTGTTGTCACCTGCTTTTTTCCTTTTTTTGTGAAATGGAAGGATCTTCCACTGCCGTGGGCCCAGTGCTGTAAACGACAAAGTGGCCGAGTATTTAAGGCGATGGACTGCTAATCCATTGTGCTCTGCATGCGTGAGTTCGAATCTCATCCTCGTCGACAAGTTGTGCTTATGACATGTTCGCTTTATGAAATTGAAATTCTTCCGTCCCTGAACCCTTAGTTCTCCTACTTAGTGTCCATCCACTGCCTTTCCAAAAACTCTTTGAATCCTTCTTCAGCTCCTGATAATGTTCCTTTTTACAAATGTGCCGGTTGTCACCTGCTTTTTTCCTTTTTTTGTGAAATGGAAGGATCTTTCACTGCCGTGGGCCTAGTGCCGTGGGCCTAGTGCCGTGAATGACGAGGTGGCCGAGTGGTTAAGGCGATGGACTGCTAATCCATTGTGCTCTGCACGCGTGAGTTCGAATCTCATCCTCGTCGGTGAGTCATCTTTATGACATGTCCGCCTTATGAAATTGAAATTCTTCCGTCCCTAAACCCTTAGTTCTCCTACTTAGTGTCCATCCACTGCCTTTCCAACAACTCTTTGATTCCTTCCTCTGCTCCTGATAATGTTCCTTTTTACAATTGTGCCTGTTGTCACCTGCTTTTTTCCTTTTTTTGTGAAATGGAAGGATCTTTCACTGCCGTGGGCCCGGTGCTGTAAACAACGAGGTGGCCGAGTGGTTAAGGCGATGGACTGCTAATCCATTGTGCTCTGCACGCGTGGGTTCGTATCTCATCCTCGTCAATGAGTCATCTTTATGACATGTCGGCCTTATGAAATTGAAATTCTTCCGTCCCTGAACCCTTAGTTCTCCTACTTAGTGTCCATCCACTGCCTTTCTAACAACTCTTTGAATCCTTCTTCAGCTCCTGATAATGTTCCTTTTCACAATTGTGCCTGTTGTCACCTGCTTTTTTCCTTTTTTTGTGAAATGGAAGGATCTTCCACTGCCGTGGGCCCAGTGCTGTAATCGACAAAGTGGCCGAGTATTTAAGGCGATGGACTGCTAATCCATTGTGCTCTGCATGCGTGAGTTCGAATCTCATCCTCGTCGACAAGTTGTGCTTATGACATGTTCGCTTTATGAAATTGAAATTCTTCCGTCCCTGAACCCTTAGTTCTCCTACCTAGTGTCCCTCCACTGCATTTCCAACAGCATTTTTATTCCTTCCTCTGCTCCTGATAATGTTCCTTTTCACAATTGTGCCGGTTGTCACCTGCTTTTTTCCTTTTTTTGTGAAATGGAAGGATCTTTCACTGCCGTGGGCCCAGTGCTGTAAACAACGAGGTGGCCGAGTAGTTAAGGCGATGGACTGCTAATCCATTGTGCTCTGCACGCATGAGTTCGTATCTCATCCTCGTTGGTGAGTGATCTTTATGACATGTCCGCCTTATGAAATTGAAATTCTTCCGTCCCTGAACCCTTAGTTCTCCTACTTAGTGTCCATCCACTGCCTTTCCAAAAACTCTTTGAATCCTTCTTCAGCTCCTGATAATGTTCCTTTTTACAAATGTGCCGGTTGTCACCTGCTTTTTCCTTTTTTTGTGAAATGGAAGGATCTTTCAATGCCGTGGGCCTAGTGCCGTGGGCCTAGTGCTGTGAATGACGAGGTGGCCGAGTGGTTAAGGCGATGGACTGCTAATCCATTGTGCTCTGCACGCGTGAGTTCGAATCTCATCCTCGTCGGTGAGTCATCTTTATGACATGTCCGCCTTATGAAATTGAAATTCTTCCGTCCCTAAACCCTTAGTTCTCCTACTTAGTGTCCATCCACTGCCTTTCCAACAACTCTTTGATTCGTTCCTCTGCTCCTGATAATGTTCCTTTTTACAATTGTGCCTGTTGTCACCTGCTTTTTTCCTTTTTTTGTGAAATGGAAGGATCTTTCACTGCCGTGGGCCCGGTGCTGTAAACAACGAGGTGGCCGAGTGGTTAAGGCGATGGACTGCTAATCCATTGTGCTCTGCACGCGTGGGTTCGTATCTCATCCTCGTCAATGAGTCATCTTTATGACATGTCGGCCTTATGAAATTGAAATTCTTCCGTCCTTGAACCCTTAGTTCTCCTACTTAGTGTCCATCCACTGCCTTTCTAACAACTCTTTGAATCCTTCTTCAGCTCCTGATAATGTTCCTTTTCACAATTGTGCCTGTTGTCACCTGCTTTTTTCCTTTTTTTGTGAAATGGAAGGATCTTCCACTGCCGTGGGCCCAGTGCTGTAAACGACAAAGTGGCCGAGTATTTAAGGCGATGGACTGCTAATCCATTGTGCTCTGCATGCGTGAGTTCGAATCTCATCCTCGTCGACAAGTTGTGCTTATGACATGTTCGCTTTATGAAATTGAAATTCTTCCGTCCCTGAACCCTTAGTTCTCCTACCTAGTGTCCCTCCACTGCATTTCCAACAGCTTTTTTATTCCTTCCTCTGCTCCTGATAATGTTCCTTTTCACAATTGTGCCGGTTGTCACCTGCTTTTTTCCTTTTTTTGTGAAATGGAAGGATCTTTCACTGCCGTGGGCCCAGTGCTGTAAACAACGAGGTGGTCGAGTAGTTAAGGCGATGGACTGCTAATCCATTGTGCTCTGCACGCATGAGTTCGTATCTCATCCTCGTCAGTGAGTCATCTTTATGACATGTCCGCCTTATGAAATTGAAATTCTTCCGTCCCTGAACCCTTAGTTCTCCTACTTAGTGTCCATCCACTGCCTTTCCAAAAACTCTTTGAATCCTTCTTCAGCTCCTGATAATGTTCCTTTTTACAAATGTGCCGGTTGTCACCTGCTTTTTTCCTTTTTTTGTGAAATGGAAGGATCTTTACTGCCGTGGGCCTAGTGCTGTGTATGACGAGGTGGCCGAGTGGTTAAGGCGATGGACTGCTAATCCATTGTGCTCTGCATGCGTGAGTTTCAATCTCGTCGGCGAGTCATCTTTGTGACAGGCCTTATGAAATTGAAATTCTGTTGTCCCTGAACTGTTACTGCTCCTTTTTAGTGTCCGCCTCCCCCACTGCCTTTCCAACAACTCTTTGAATCCTTCTTCAGCTCCTGATAATGTTCCTTTTCACAATTGTGCCTGTTGTCACCTGCTTTTTTCCTTTTTTTGTGAAATGGAAGGATCTTTCACTGCCGTGGGCCTAGTGCCGTGGGCCTAGTGCTGTGAATGACGAGGTGGCCGAGTGGTTAAGGCGATGGACTGCTAATCCATTGTGCTCTGCACGCGTGAGTTCGAATCTCATCCTCGTCGGTGAGTCATCTTTATGACATGTCCGCCTTATGAAATTGAAATTCTTCCGTCCCTAAACCCTTAGTTCTCCTACTTAGTGTCCATCCACTGCCTTTCCAACAACTCTTTGATTCCTTCCTCTGCTCCTGATAATGTTCCTTTTTACAATTGTGCCTGTTGTCACCTGCTTTTTTCCTTTTTTTGTGAAATGGAAGGATCTTCCACTGCCGTGGGCCCAGTGCTGTAAACGACAAAGTGGCCGAGTATTTAAGGCGATGGACTGCTAATCCATTGTGCTCTGCATGCGTGAGTTCGAATCTCATCCTCGTCGACAAGTTGTGCTTATGACATGTTCGCTTTATGAAATTGAAATTCTTCCGTCCCTGAACCCTTAGTTCTCCTACTTAGTGTCCATCCACTGCCTTTCCAAAAACTCTTTGAATCCTTCTTCAGCTCCTGATAATGTTCCTTTTTACAAATGTGCCGGTTGTCACCTGCTTTTTTCCTTTTTTTGTGAAATGGAAGGATCTTTCACTGCCGTGGGCCTAGTGCCGTGGGCCTAGTGCTGTGAATGACGAGGTGGCCGAGTGGTTAAGGCGATGGACTGCTAATCCATTGTGCTCTGCATTTGTGAGTTCCAATCTCGTTGGCGAGTCATCTTTATGACATGTCGGCCTTATGAAATTGAAATTCTTGCGTCCCTAAACCCTTAGTTCTCCTACTTAGTGTCCATCCACTGCCTTTCCAACAACTCTTTGATTCCTTCCTCTGCTCCTGATAATGTTCCTTTTCACAATTGTGCCTGTTGTCACCTGCTTTTTTCCTTTTTTTGTGAAATGGAAGGATCTTCCACTGCCGTGGGCCCAGTGCTGTAAACGACAAAGTGGCCGAGTATTTAAGGCGATGGACTGCTAATCCATTGTGCTCTGCATGCGTGAGTTCGAATCTCATCCTCGTCGACAAGTTGTGCTTATGACATGTTCGCTTTATGAAATTGAAATTCTTCCGTCCCTGAACCCTTAGTTCTCCTACCTAGTGTCCCTCCACGGCATTTCCAACAACTTTTTTATTCCTTCCTCTGCTCCTGATAATGTTCCTTTTCACAATTGTGCCGGTTGTCACCTGCTTTTTTCCTTTTTTTGTGAAATGGAAGGATCTTTCACTGCCGTGGGCCCAGTGCTGTAAACGACGAGGTGGCCGAGTGGTTAAGGCGATGGACTGCTAATCCATTGTGCTCTGCATTTGTGAGTTCCAATCTCGTTGGCGAGTCATCTTTATGACATGTCGGCCTTATGAAATTGAAATTCTTTTGTCCCTGAACTGTTACTGCTCCTTTTTAGTGTCCGCCTCCCCCACTGCCTTTCCAACAACTCTTTGAATCCTTCTTCAGCTCCTGATAATGTTCCTTTTCACAATTGTGCCTGTTGTCACCTGCTTTTTTCCTTTTTTTGTGAAATGGAAGGATCTTCCACTGCCGTGGGCCCAGTGCTGTAAATGAAGAAGTGGCCGAGTGGTTAAGGCGATGGACTGCTAATCCATTGTGCTCTGCACGCATGAGTTCGTATCTCATCCTCGTTGGTGAGTCATCTTTATGACATGTCCTCCTTATGAAATTGAAATTCTTCCGTCCCTGAACCCTTAGTTCTCCTACTTAGTGTCCATCCACTGCCTTTCCAACAACTCTTTGAATCCTTCTTCAGCTCCTGATAATGTTCCTTTTCACAATTGTGCCTGTTGTCACCTGCTTTTTTCCTTTTTTTGTGAAATGGAAGGATCTTTCACTGCCGTGGGCCTAGAGTGCCGTGGGCCTAGTGCTGTGTATGACGAGGTGGCCGAGTGGTTAAGGCGATGGACTGCTAATCCATTGTGCTCTGCACGCGTGAGTTCGAATCTCATCCTCGTCGGTGAGTCATCTTTATGACATGTCCGCCTTATGAAATTGAAATTCTTCCGTCCCTAAACCCTTAGTTCTCCTACTTAGTGTCCATCCACTGCCTTTCCAACAACTCTTTGATTCCTTCCTCTGCTCCTGATAATGTTCCTTTTTACAATTGTGCCTGTTGTCACCTGCTTTTTTCCTTTTTTTGTGAAATGGAAGGATCTTTCACTGCCGTGGGCCCGGTGCTGTAAACAACGAGGTGGCCGAGTGGTTAAGGCGATGGACTGCTAATCCATTGTGCTCTGCACGCGTGGGTTCGTATCTCATCCTCGTCAGTGAGTCATCTTTATGACATGTCCGCCTTATGAAATTGAAATTCTTCCGTCCCTGAACCCTTAGTTCTCCTACTTAGTGTCCATCCACTGCCTTTCCAAAAACTCTTTGAATCCTTCTTCAGCTCCTGATAATGTTCCTTTTTACAAATGTGCCGGTTGTCACCTGCTTTTTTCCTTTTTTTGTGAAATGGAAGGATCTTTACTGCCGTGGGCCTAGTGCTGTGTATGACGAGGTGGCCGAGTGGTTAAGGCGATGGACTGCTAATCCATTGTGCTCTGCATTTGTGAGTTCCAATCTCGTTGGCGAGTCATCTTTATGACATGTCGGCCTTATGAAATTGAAATTCTTGCGTCCCTAAACCCTTAGTTCTCCTACTTAGTGTCCATCCACTGCCTTTCCAACAACTCTTTGATTCCTTCCTCTGCTCCTGATAATGTTCCTTTTCACAATTGTGCCTGTTGTCACCTGCTTTTTTCCTTTTTTTGTGAAATGGAAGGATCTTCCACTGCCGTGGGCCCAGTGCTGTAAACGACAAAGTGGCCGAGTATTTAAGGCGATGGACTGCTAATCCATTGTGCTCTGCATGCGTGAGTTCGAATCTCATCCTCGTCGACAAGTTGTGCTTATGACATGTTCGCTTTATGAAATTGAAATTCTTCCGTCCCTGAACCCTTAGTTCTCCTACCTAGTGTCCCTCCACGGCATTTCCAACAACTTTTTTATTCCTTCCTCTGCTCCTGATAATGTTCCTTTTCACAATTGTGCCGGTTGTCACCTGCTTTTTTCCTTTTTTTGTGAAATGGAAGGATCTTTCACTGCCGTGGGCCCAGTGCTGTAAACGACGAGGTGGCCGAGTGGTTAAGGCGATGGACTGCTAATCCATTGTGCTCTGCATTTGTGAGTTCCAATCTCGTTGGCGAGTCATCTTTATGACATGTCGGCCTTATGAAATTGAAATTCTTTTGTCCCTGAACTGTTACTGCTCCTTTTTAGTGTCCGCCTCCCCCACTGCCTTTCCAACAACTCTTTGAATCCTTCTTCAGCTCCTGATAATGTTCCTTTTCACAATTGTGCCTGTTGTCACCTGCTTTTTTCCTTTTTTTGTGAAATGGAAGGATCTTCCACTGCCGTGGGCCCAGTGCTGTAAATGAAGAAGTGGCCGAGTGGTTAAGGCGATGGACTGCTAATCCATTGTGCTCTGCACGCATGAGTTCGTATCTCATCCTCGTTGGTGAGTCATCTTTATGACATGTCCGCCTTATGAAATTGAAATTCTTCCGTCCCTGAACCCTTAGTTCTCCTACTTAGTGTCCATCCACTGCCTTTCCAACAACTCTTTGAATCCTTCTTCAGCTCCTGATAATGTTCCTTTTCACAATTGTGCCTGTTGTCACCTGCTTTTTTCCTTTTTTTGTGAAATGGAAGGATCTTTCTCTGCCGTGGGCCTAGAGTGCCGTGGGCCTAGTGCTGTGTATGACGAGGTGGCCGAGTGGTTAAGGCGATGGACTGCTAATCCATTGTGCTCTGCACGCGTGAGTTCGAATCTCATCCTCGTCGGTGAGTCATCTTTATGACATGTCCGCCTTATGAAATTGAAATTCTTCCGTCCCTAAACCCTTAGTTCTCCTACTTAGTGTCCATCCACTGCCTTTCCAACAACTCTTTGATTCCTTCCTCTGCTCCTGATAATGTTCCTTTTTACAATTGTGCCTGTTGTCACCTGCTTTTTTCCTTTTTTTGTGAAATGGAAGGATCTTTCACTGCCGTGGGCCCGGTGCTGTAAACAACGAGGTGGCCGAGTGGTTAAGGCGATGGACTGCTAATCCATTGTGCTCTGCACGCGTGGGTTCGTATCTCATCCTCGTCAGTGAGTCATCTTTATGACATGTCCGCCTTATGAAATTGAAATTCTTCCGTCCCTGAACCCTTAGTTCTCCTACTTAGTGTCCATCCACTGCCTTTCCAAAAACTCTTTGAATCCTTCTTCAGCTCCTGATAATGTTCCTTTTTACAAATGTGCCGGTTGTCACCTGCTTTTTTCCTTTTTTTGTGAAATGGAAGGATCTTTACTGCCGTGGGCCTAGTGCTGTGTATGACGAGGTGGCTGAGTGGTTAAGGCGATGGACTGCTAATCCATTGTGCTCTGCATGCGTGAGTTTCAATCTCGTCGGCGAGTCATCTTTGTGACAGGCCTTATGAAATTGAAATTCTGTTGTCCCTGAACTGTTACTGCTCCTTTTTAGTGTCCGCCTCCCCCACTGCCTTTCCAACAACTCTTTGAATCCTTCTTCAGCTCCTGATAATGTTCCTTTTCACAATTGTGCCTGTTGTCACCTGCTTTTTTCCTTTTTTTGTGAAATGGAAGGATCTTTCACTGCCGTGGGCCTAGTGCCGTGGGCCTAGTGCTGTGAATGACAAAGTGGCCGAGTATTTAAGGCAATGGACTGCTAATCCATTGTGCTCTGCATGCGTGAGTTCGAATCTCATCCTCGTCGACAAGTTGTGCTTATGACATGTTCGCTTTATGAAATTGAAATTCTTCCGTCCCTGAACCCTTAGTTCTCCTACTTAGTGTCCATCCACTGCCTTTCCAAAAACTCTTTGAATCCTTCTTCAGCTCCTGATAATGTTCCTTTTTACAAATGTGCCGGTTGTCACCTGCTTTTTTCCTTTTTTTGTGAAATGGAAGGATCTTTCACTGCCGTGGGCCTAGTGCCGTGGGCCTAGTGCTGTGAATGACGAGGTGGCCGAGTGGTTAAGGCGATGGACTGCTAATCCATTGTGCTCTGCACGCGTGAGTTCGAATCTCATCCTCGTCGGTGAGTCATCTTTATGACATGTCCGCCTTATGAAATTGAAATTCTTCCGTCCCTAAACCCTTAGTTCTCCTACTTAGTGTCCATCCGCTGCCTTTCCAACAACTCTTTGATTCCTTCCTCTGCTCCTGATAATGTTCCTTTTTACAATTGTGCCTGTTGTCACCTGCTTTTTTCCTTTTTTTGTGAAATGGAAGGATCTTCCACTGCCGTGGGCCCAGTGCTGTAAACGACAAAGTGGCCGAGTATTTAAGGCGATGGACTGCTAATCCATTGTGCTCTGCACGCGTGGGTTCGTATCTCATTCTCGTCGATAAGTTGTGCTTATGACATGTTCGCTTTATGAAATTGAAATTCTTCCGTCCCTGAACCCTTAGTTCTCCTACTTAGTGTCCCTCCACTGCATTTCCAACAACTTTTTGATTCCTTCCTCTGCTCCTGATAATGTTCCTTTTCACAATTGTGCCGGTTGTCACCTGCTTTTTTCCTTTTTTTGTGAAATGGAAGGATCTTTCACTGCCGTGGGCCCAGTGCTGTAAACGACAAAGTGGCCGAGTATTTAAGGCGATGGACTGCTAATCCATTGTGCTCTGCATGCGTGAGTTCGAATCTCATCCTCGTCGACAAGTTGTGCTTATGACATGTTCGCTTTATGAAATTGAAATTCTTCCGTCCCTGAACCCTTAGTTCTCCTACCTAGTGTCCCTCCACGGCATTTCCAACAGCTTTTTTATTCCTTCCTCTGCTCCTGATAATGTTCCTTTTCACAATTGTGCCGGTTGTCACCTGCTTTTTTCCTTTTTTTGTGAAATGGAAGGATCTTTCACTGCCGTGGGCCCAGTGCTGTAAACAACGAGGTGGCCGAGTAGTTAAGGCGATGGACTGCTAATCCATTGTGCTCTGCACGCATGAGTTCGTATCTCATCCTCGTTGGTGAGTGATCTTTATGACATGTCCGCCTTATGAAATTGAAATTCTTCCGTCCCTGAACCCTTAGTTCTCCTACTTAGTGTCCATCCACTGCCTTTCCAACAACTCTTTGAATCCTTCTTCAGCTCCTGATAATGTTCCTTTTCACAATTGTGCCTGTTGTCACCTGCTTTTTTCCTTTTTTTGTGAAATGGAAGGATCTTTCACTGCCGTGGGCCTAGAGTGCCGTGGGCCTAGTGCTGTGTATGACGAGGTGGCCGAGTGGTTAAGGCGATGGACTGCTAATCCATTGTGCTCTGCACGCGTGAGTTCGAATCTCATCCTCCTCGGCAAGTTGTTCTTATGACATGTTCGCTTCATGAAATTGAAATTCTTCCGTCCCTGAACCCTTAGTTCTCCTACTTAGTGTCCCTCCACTGCATTTCCAACAACTTTTTGATTCTTTCCTCTGCTCCTGATAATGTTCCTTTTCACAATTGTGCCGGTTGTCACCTGCTTTATTCCTTTTTTTGTGAAATGGAAGGATCTTTCACTGCCGTGGGCCCAGTGCTGTAAATGACGAAGTGGCCGAGTGGTTAAGGCGATGGACTGCTAATCCATTGTGCTCTGCACGCGTGAGTTCGAATCTCATCCTCGTCGGCAAGTTGTTCTTATGAAATGTTCGCTTTATGAAATTGAAATTCTTCCGTCCCTGAACCCTTAGTTCTCTTACTTAGTGTCCCTCCACTGCATTTCCAACAACTTTTTGATTCCTTCCTCTGCTCCTGATAATGTTCCTTTTCACAATTGTGCCGGTTGTCACCTGCTTTTTTCCTTTTTTTGTGAAATGGAAGGATCTTTCACTGCCGTGGGCCCAGCGCTGTAAACGAAGAGGTGGCCGAGTGGTTAAGGCGATGGACTGCTAATCCATTGTGCTCTGCATGCGTGAGTTTCAATCTCGTCGGCGAGTCATCTTTGTGACAGGCCTTATGAAATTGAAATTCTGTTGTCCCTGAACTGTTACTGCTCCTTTTTAGTGTCCGCCTCCCCCACTGCCTTTCCAACAACTCTTTGAATCCTTCTTCAGCTCCTGATAATGTTCCTTTTCACAATTGTGCCTGTTGTCACCTGCTTTTTTCCTTTTTTTGTGAAATGGAAGGATCTTTCACTGCCGTGGGCCTAGAGTGCCGTGGGCCTAATGCTGTGTATGACGAGGTGGCCGAGTGGTTAAGGCGATGGACTGCTAATCCATTGTGCTCTGCACGCGTGAGTTCGAATCTCATCCTCGTCGGCAAGTTGTTCTTATGACATGTTCGCTTCATGAAATTGAAATTCTTCCGTCCCTGAACCCTTAGTTCTCCTACTTAGTGTCCCTCCACTGCATTTCCAACAACTTTTTGATTCTTTCCTCTGCTCCTGATAATGTTCCTTTTCACAATTGTGCCGGTTGTCACCTGCTTTATTCCTTTTTTTGTGAAATGGAAGGATCTTTCACTGCCGTGGGCCCAGTGCTGTAAATGACGAAGTGGCCGAGTGGTTAAGGCGATGGACTGCTAATCCATTGTGCTCTGCACGCGTGAGTTCGAATCTCATCCTCGTCGGCAAGTTGTTCTTATGAAATGTTCGCTTTATGAAATTGAAATTCTTCCGTCCCTGAACCCTTAGTTCTCTTACTTAGTGTCCCTCCACTGCATTTCCAACAACTTTTTGATTCCTTCCTCTGCTCCTGATAATGTTCCTTTTCACAATTGTGCCGGTTGTCACCTGCTTTTTTCCTTTTTTTGTGAAATGGAAGGATCTTTCACTGCCGTGGGCCCAGCGCTGTAAACGAAGAGGTGGCCGAGTGGTTAAGGCGATGGACTGCTAATCCATTGTGCTCTGCATGCGTGAGTTTCAATCTCGTCGGCGAGTCATCTTTGTGACAGGCCTTATGAAATTGAAATTCTGTTGTCCCTGAACTGTTACTGCTCCTTTTTAGTGTCCGCCTCCCCCACTGCCTTTCCAACAACTCTTTGAATCCTTCTTCAGCTCCTGATAATGTTCCTTTTCACAATTGTGCCTGTTGTCACCTGCTTTTTTCCTTTTTTTGTGAAATGGAAGGATCTTTCACTGCCGTGGGCCTAGTGCCGTGGGCCTAGTGCTGTGAATGACGAGGTGGCCGAGTGGTTAAGGCGATGGACTGCTAATCCATTGTGCTCTGCACGCGTGAGTTCGAATCTCATCCTCGTCGGTGAGTCATCTTTATGACATGTCCGCCTTATGAAATTGAAATTCTTCCGTCCCTAAACCCTTAGTTCTCCTACTTAGTGTCCATCCACTGCCTTTCCAACAACTCTTTGATTCCTTCCTCTGCTCCTGATAATGTTCCTTTTTACAATTGTGCCTGTTGTCACCTGCTTTTTTCCTTTTTTTGTGAAATGGAAGGATCTTCCACTGCCGTGGGCCCAGTGCTGTAAACGACAAAGTGGCCGAGTATTTAAGGCGATGGACTGCTAATCCATTGTGCTCTGCATGCGTGAGTTCGAATCTCATCCTCGTCGACAAGTTGTGCTTATGACATGTTCGCTTTATGAAATTGAAATTCTTCCGTCCCTGAACCCTTAGTTCTCCTACTTAGTGTCCATCCACTGCCTTTCCAAAAACTCTTTGAATCCTTCTTCAGCTCCTGATAATGTTCCTTTTCACAATTGTGCCTGTTGTCACCTGCTTTTTTCCTTTTTTTGTGAAATGGAAGGATCTTTCACTGCCGTGGGCCTAGAGTGCCGTGGGCCTAGTGCTGTGTATGACGAGGTGGCCGAGTGGTTAAGGCGATGGACTGCTAATCCATTGTGCTCTGCACGCGTGAGTTCGAATCTCATCCTCGTCGGCAAGTTGTTCTTATGACATGTTCGCTTCATGAAATTGAAATTCTTCCGTCCCTGAACCCTTAGTTCTCCTACTTAGTGTCCCTCCACTGCATTTCCAACAACTTTTTGATTCTTTCCTCTGCTCCTGATAATGTTCCTTTTCACAATTGTGCCGGTTGTCACCTGCTTTTTTCCTTTTTTTGTGAAATGGAAGGATCTTCCACTGCCGTGGGCCCAGTGCTGTAAATGACGAAGTGGCCGTACCCGCCAAGAATTGGACTGCAAATACATCTTAACAATATCCGAACCACATTAGTAAAAAATTCCGAACATCTGGAAAATATTCCGAACAACTGCTCATTCCTAACACATTTCGAACCATTCTGAACAGAGGTGGGTCTAGGGGTGACGTTGACGTGACGTAAAACTGCAGAAGACTATCAGCGCACTGAGTGAAAGAGCCAGTACTGCATAGAACATTTATTTAAGACATACGAAAGAAAAGAGCAACAGAAAAATAGGTATGTAAATGCAAATTATATGTATAATATGTTGTATATATGTAATATGTTGATTGACCGATGTAGATTAACTGTCTCGATAAACGTATTCTTATTGTATGTAACTTTTCCGCTGAATTTACCTCAGAGAACGTACTAGTGGTACAGTACGCGTACAGTAGATGTAGGTTACTGTACATCCATGCTAAATTGAGTAACCTACTTGGTCTTTGTCAGCGTAACAAAAAAAAGAATATCGATATGTACAGGCAAATTATTCTATGGATTTACGATTTGAATACATGTTTTTATGTCGGTCCTGGTATTATACACTACTACTGTACCCAAACGATCACGACTGTACATCGATGCTAAATCAAGTAGTTGGTCTTTTTCAGCGTAACAAAAAAAATAATGTCGATATGTACAGGCAAATGATTGTATGGACGTATGATTTGTATAGCTACATGTTTTTATGTCAGTCCTGGTATTTAAATTGTCGATGTCGACTTACTGCCCCCATAGTACAGTCCCCTCTGTGAAATTTAACTTTCCCGCTGAATTTACCTCAGAGAACGTAGTGGTACAGTACGCGTACAGTAGATGTAGCTACTGTACGACTGTACAGTACATCAATGCTAAATTGAGTAGTTACTTGGTCTTTGTCAGCGTAACAAAAAAAAGAACAGCGATATGTACATGCAAATTATTCTATGGACGTACGAATACATGTTTTTATGTCGGTCCTGGTATTTAAATTGTCGATGTAGACTCATTGCCCCCATAGTACAGTCCCCTCTGTGAGATGCAACTTTCCCGCTGACTTTAATTTGACCTCAGAAGTACAGTAGAGACAGCAGAACAAAATATGACTACATTGATGATACGTTGACCAGGTTGTTGACATAACAAAATTAAGTTGATGTGTTGGAGTACAAGCATATGGAAGTATTAATTTTATAAAATGGGATGATCCTGGTATTACTGTACAATAGCCAGAGCAACCCATCACAACTGTACGTCTATGCTACATTGATTGAGAATGTAATCACAACAGAGAACTTGGTCGTTTAGTCTAACGTAGCTCATGTTTGCAGATATGACCAAGACGGGGAAGCCAGACTCGTACTGGAGAGACATCTGCCAAAAATATGCCCAGGGCAGCTACCAGTTTTCCACAGGCAAAAGACCCGGTGGTAAGAAATGGAAAAGAGCCCTGGAGTGTATCGATGCTTGCCCGCTGCAGAGCAAGAGCAAGGTGGATCTGTTCGGGAGACACCTAAAATGCTCTTGTGGGTTCCATAAGGTAGGTTATATGATGATTTATTTAATTTAAGTGATGACAAGTTGCTGTAGCATGAAGTAGATTATTTGCTGGATCATACCCTATTTGCACACATTTGGATACAACTAACAGTGTAGGATCATTGGTGAAATTATTTATTATGAGCCTCTCTTGTACTTGAAATCCTGCCTCCCCCCTTCAGTCAGATGCATCAGAGGCAGGTGGAGGCTCCTTTGAGGCAGGAGAAGGCTCCAGGCAGGCAGGAGAAGGCTCCAGGCAGGCAGGTGGAGGCTCCTGTGAGGCAGGAGAAGGCTCCAGACAGGCAGGTGGAGGCTCCAGTCAGGCAGGAGAAGGCTCCAGTCAGGCAGGAGAAGGCTCCTGTGAGGCAGGTGGAGGCTCCAGACAGGCAGGAGGAGGCTCCTGTGGGGCAGGAGAAGGCTCCAGTCAGGCAGGAGAAGGCTCCAGTCAGGCAGGAGAAGGCTCCAGTCAGGCAGGAGAAGGCTCCAGTCAGGCAGGAGAAGGCTCAAGGCAGGCAGGCGGAGGCTCCTGTGCAGACAGAACAGTAAAGTGTTGTCAGTGCAATCAGGTTGTGGAGGCAGAACAATTCTCCATGCACCTTTCTGACCGCCATGTAGAGGAGACATGTGACACCTGTGGGGCCAAGGTCCAAGGTTCTGTTGGCCTGTTGGAGCATATAGAACAGTTCCATTATTTATCCTGGTTGGCTCAACCTCCATCGCCAACTTCAACAGGTAGCTCCACCACACCATCTCCAAGGCCCACACCATCTCTAAGGCCCACACCATCTCCAAGGCTAACGGCCACACCATCTCCAAGGCCCACACTATCTCCAAGGCCCACACCATCTCCAAGGCTAACGGCCACACCATCTCCAAGGCCCACACCATCTCCAAGGCCCACACCATCTCCAAGGCCCACACCATCTCCAAGGCTAACGGCCACACCATCTCCAAGGCCCACAGCATCTCCAAGGCTAACGGCCACACCGTCTCCAAGGCCCACACCGTCTCCAAGGCCCACGCCATCTCCAAGGCCCACAGCATCTCCAAGGCTAACGGCCACACCGTGTCAAAGGCCCACACCATCTCCGCCGACAACTACATCTCTGCTCCCTCCTCCAACAGGTTGCTCCAGCACGCCACGCCACACTCCTCAAACTCCACTTAGGCCAGCTTCCATTGATTGGGAAGCTTTTCTCCCCAATCAATTCAAAAAGGTTATACAGCCAGCAGATCGGGTGTGGATTGCCAAGGTCCTCTATGAGCCTACAGGTCAGCTGAGGCAGAAAATGGATGCGTGCTGGTTTCATCCACCACTGCAGCACAAACCGTCTCCTCCCGAGCCCGGGTGGCACTTCCGGCAGAGGATGTTCCTCTGGGCACCAATGAGGATGTGGGGGATTCCTCTGAAATGTACGCGGTGTGACCGGAAAATGCACCACTCCGGGATCTACCCAAAGGTGAGGGAGGTGATAGATGTGGATACTCGCTACTACCTGGTGGGAGGGGACTATCCACGTTGCAGCAAGTGTATGCTGCCGGTCTGCCCATGGAGCCAGGAAATCCTTGCTCAACTGGATGTGGCACATAGGAGCCTCTTTCCCGCTGTCCTCACTACACAGCTAGCCCTGGATAGGAAGTGTATGACTTTCCTGAAGCCAAGGACCAGTGGGAACAGTTCCTCCTACCTCCAGTCTGCAGTAGAGGAAGCACACAGTGAGGAGTGGGCACGTCAGACCATCCGCTACCTGTCTGACTGTGAGCTTCATTTGAAGATGGCTACCTTCGTCTCTTCTGCAGCTGTCCATCTTCCTCCTCCACCCTTCAGGCCCCTTCCACTTGCCCAGTGGTTTGAGACGGTCCACTCTAACGACATCCTCAGCCACCTGGAAGAGATGAAGGGGGTGATCACCTCTACCTATGGTAGAATTCTGAAGATGGACTCTACAAAGAAGGTGAGGGTTTTAGCATTACTTTTATTTACTCTGATGTTAACCAATTGGAATGGATATAAATTGTTTACTTTGTCATCCTAATGATGAAATAGTATTAATTTTAGTAAGCTTGTAGCGGTTTTTTTGAAAGTTCTGTTTTTGTTTGTTTTTCAGATCACCAAGAAGCTGGCTGGCAGTATAGGGGACACCGCTGCATGGATGTCCAACATCGGCAACGAGCTTGGCCAGGTTCTGAACAGTGTTCTGACGACAGGTGAAGGTGCAGGGCTGGAAGAGTTGTGCCAGGGCATCGTCACACGTTATGAGAATGCTGGACAAGCTGAGCCTGAGGCTATCTATGTTGACCGGGACTGCTGCAGCCAGTCAGGTGGGATGCTGAAATTGTTACTTTATGAAATATACATTGCAGATTACAGTATGTAATTAACTTAAGTTAATTATGATGTAAAAAAAAATTATTACACAAAAAATAGATGATCACATCTGTAATAATCAATGTTTGTCTTTCACAGGTGTGTCGTCAGTGCTGAGACTCTTTCGACCATGGAAGTTGGTCGTCCGTTTAGACGTCTTCCACTTCATGCGAAGGTTTAACTGCGGCCTCACTACTGAGCACCACCCTCTCTACGGTACCTTTTGCTCCAAACTTTCTGCCTGTATCTTTGAGTGGGATCAGGAGGATGTGCAGCGGCTTAAGGAGGCCAAGAAAGGGGAGTGGAAGAGCAGCCATGGCGGAAATGCTCCCACTGAGGCACTGCTCTTGGCCAGTATCAGCACTGGTGAAATGGCAAAGCACTGCAGGCGGAGGACCCGTGCCGTGGAGGAGATCCGGGTCATGATTTCGGGGCTGCTCGAATCGATGTGGGAGCTGACTGACACCACGGGGCTGCGTCTGGTGAACCCTGACAGCATGCACCATGTGTGGGAGGTGCAGCAGAAGCACCTGGAGTGCATCCAGGACCCTGCAGGGGTGGAGTTGTACACCAAGACAGGGACACTGCAGAAGGGTGGCAAAGTCCTTGACGTCCTCAGGTGTGGGAGGGGGTCCTCCTCCCTCGAGAGTTTTCACCGCCACCAGTGTGCTTTTGTTCCAGGTAAATTTAAAATGTTAACTTGCCGTATGCTGTTAAAAAAAAAGTTGGTGTTATGACATAGTATGCACTTGAATTATTCAAATAACAATGTAACTGTCACTTTGTATTTAATAGGTGTTAATATCTATTGACTTCATATTAATGGTTGACCTAACCTGAGTATTTTGTTTCTTAGGCTTTCGATGCAATGCATTGCACGCACAAATGTACATGCTGGAGGGGGTATCAAGGTGGAACATGAACCGGGCAAAGGAAGCTGTAGCTGTGGTGGGGGCATCAACCCTGAGGACATTTGATGTTCGCTTGATGTCTCACCTAAACAGCATGAGCCAGCGGGTCCTTGGTTGTTCTCTGGTTCCAGAATTCACCCCACCTGGAAAACCTACTGGTAAGATAGCTCTCAGATCAGCACTGACCATTTGAGTATTACTTCCTCTCCCACTTTTCTTTTCTCTGCCACCCCCAGCCCTCCTCAGAGGACATGGGAGTGGGAGTGAAGATCGTGCTGTACATGGAGGAGATGTGTCTGTGTTTGTGTCCTTTCCTCTTCTTTAACTCTGTGTTTAAACACTGTGTTACAGGCGAGCGCATTGCAGTGGAGTACCTGTTGGCCCAGTCTAATAGAGGCGACCTGCTGGTTCCACAGCAGCTGCCAGAGATCTCCACAGAGGAGCTCGAGGACGACGGGGGTGAACCCGACGTCACGGTGTGCCAGGTAGCTGACCTTAGGGAAGGTGATCCTGATCCCCCAATATGTGCTGTGGAAGCCCAGGTGACACTGGAGGGTGACAGTGGACCCAGATCCCTGGATGAGGACATCATTGTGGAGGAAGACGACACACAAGACAGCACATCAGACCAGGTAATGTAACACCTTTCTTAAAAACAAGATATGTAACAAGTTCGCTAATGATATGCCACAAGTATCATACGTTTGTCAAGTAAAACGTCAAGTATTACGTTTTATGGAGAGAGAAAAAAGGTCAACATTGCTCAAATAGTTCAAAGAAATTGACACATTTATTTACATGTTTTTTTCATGATTATCACTTTTCAGAAGAGCCGATGTGATTCCAGAGGTGTCTTGGGCTGGGATGCGGTTGATGACCTGGCAGCCTACCTGGTTGGCCTGAACCGAACCATCACTGCCTTGTCGGCAAAAGAGGAGGCTGACATCGTCCATCTTTACATGGCTCTTCCTGCTATGGACAAGGAACCTGTGAGGTTCGGCCAGAAAGCAAGGAAGAAGACCGTGGCAGGACCTTGGAGAGCGCCCAGGAAGCCGAGTGGCTCTGCTCCTGGACAGCAGGCGGCAGAGAGGTGATTTGACACAATTCATAATCATTTCGGTTCATTACAAATCATTGAATCAGTAGGCTGTACTGCATCAAACCAAGATTGAAAAACTTATGGTGAATTTCAAATATTATTTTGTGATTATATTAGTTTGTGGGGGGCAAATTGGGCTGTTCACAGGTGACATTGATATGGTTGCTATTACCATTTTTCTTAGTTTACAGCCTTGTTTAAAGTCCGGACCATATCATCCTTCTTTCCCGCAGACTGTTCATGACTCACGGGCAGGCAGCCCAGGACCCCGAAGTCCACAGGGTCAGCGAATGTGTTTGCCTGAGACTTTTAAAAGAGTTTCAGCAAGCACGAAACAGGCCCAAGGACACAAGGAGTAGAACTCTGCCCATCCCGCAGTCCATTGTGGTGGCCTACAGCCATCTGAAACAGCTGCTGGAGGACAGCAGGGTTGTTCTGGAGAAGACCAACGTGGTTCTGATACCAGTTAACAACACAACAGTCTCTTCTTGGTGAGTCTTGTTTTTTACGTTTGTACCTTTCCTATACAATGATGACATTATATTATTAAACTGCAAGAAAAACTTTCACCTGCTTGCTTGTTAGAAAATACTAAACATAGGAGGATAGGCTACTATGTATGAAATAACTAACTGAAGCTACTGTATGCATTTTTGTTTTTTAGGCTGCTTAGGAGGGATAAGAGGAAGGACAGGGACATGCTGCTGCAGGGCACCGTACTCCCCAAACGGTTTGAACTGGCCAAGGACTCACTCCCTGAAGCCCAGACTCTTCCAGGTGCTCCTGTGCAGCATGGGCATGAGGTCATGGAGTTTGAGGAGCCAGAAAACCGGGAGGGTGAGGCAGTGATACGCCCTCGGCATAGTGTTCGATCTGCCCTGGCACAGCACTACCAGCCTGGGTCATATGTATGGCCTGGTTCTGCTGGCTCGGCCTCGTTCGAGCATGGTAACCTGCCGCCGCCACCACCACCATCTCCTGCCTGGGGCTCGTATCAGCAGGGTTACCTGCCACCACCATCTCCTGCCTGGCCCTCGTACCAGCAGGGTCACCTGCCACCACCACCACCACCATCTCCTGCCTGGGGCTCGTACCAGGAGGATTACCTGCCACCACCACCTTCTCCTGCCTGGGGCTTGTACCAGCAGGGTCACCTGCCACCACCACCATATCCTGCCTGGCCCTCGTACCAGCAGGGTCACCTGCCGCCACCACCACCATTTCCTGCCTGGCCCTCGTACCAGCCACCTCCACCCTTCCAGCCACCTCCCCCCTTCCAGCCATCTGCTGACCATCCACAGTCCCTGGCCCCTCCACCACCTGGCACCTTTGTCCAGCCAAGGCAACGTACGTGGAGACAAAAAAAAGCTGCCCAGGAGAACGAGGAACTGATGGCTAGGGGTGAACCTCCACGGAAGAAGTTCAGGGATACCTACCAGTACATTTGCAAGCAGTGTGGGCAGGGAAAAAACAAAAGTACTGGTCACACCCAGCTGAAGGGGCGGTGGTACTGTCCAGCCTCAGGACTCACCCTGGCAGAGTGGAAAGACCAGTTGACCAGTCTTGCCAGTGGTAAATAAATGGTAGAATACTGTATATAATAGTTATGTGTAAATAGTTAAGTATTGTATATAGTTGATATTGATATTTTAATTTCTGTGTTTGTGCATTGCATGGTGTTCTAAAAAATTAAACAAACAAAAAAAAGATAAATGTATATATTTGCTAAATATATACTTTCAGGTTTAATAAAGTGACCAAAGTTCCTTAAATTGTATAATACTGTATATAATAGTTATGTCTAAATAGTAAAGTATTGTATATAGTTATGTTTTTAATTTATGTGTTTGTGCATTGCATGGTGTTAAAAAACAAAACAAAAAAACAAAAAATTAAGATGTATATATTTGCTAAATATATACTTTCAGGTTTAATAAACCGACCAAAGTTTCTCAAATTCTGACTTCTGGATTTTTTTTCTCCTATTCCTCCTATACTTTATTCCTAGAACTCTTGCAAAGTAACTAAGTAGCCTACCAGTGCTATTACACTTTTTGTCAATTGTTTACACACAAATACATTTTAGTCACAAATACTGGTACTTGAGACACAATGACCACAACATGTAACTCATGCACCAACCCCCTGAACCAATTCTGCTACAAGCACAATTCCTGCTTTACATTCAAATTGCAGTTCTAAAACACACTTTTTTCAAAACGCTACACACAATCTCTGTATTTGGCTCAATTTTCATGAAGAAAATCTTTTGTTTTCACAAGGCACACACAGGAGAAGTGAGGGGTTTAGCCCATTGTGTGTGTGTTTTTTATTTGTGAGTAGAAAGTATGAGGTATGCGTTCAGAAAATGTGTGTTAACAATCGAGAAAAACTATTACATTTCAGCAATTCTGGAATATCCCTCTGCCAATGACAATACATTTCTGGCTTTCTGGCTTTGATCTTCCTGACCTCTTTTCTCACCTGGTTTGTGGAGAGGGACAGAGTGGAGCACAGCAGGGGGGGGGGGGATGAGTGTTTGATGTTGTAGGGGGTGTTGACAGAATGAGAGGGGGTGGGGGTAAGAGGTGAGATGAAAGGGATGGGGCAGGAGAAGCTGGAGGAGTGGGGGTCTGTGACCTGAGTGCTGTGGAGGTTGAGGTAGGGCAGTGTTCTGGGGGTGCACCTGCAGCAGCTGGGGTGACTGGGCCGGGGGAGGGCCGGGTGGCTGATCAAACCTGTTGAAGAACAAGTTCAGGTCGTTCACCCACTTCTGGTCCCCCGAAGTCTGGGACAGTTGCTAAATATATATATATATCTGGGACAACTAACCCCTTAATCAGGATGAATGACACATAGCACTTTAAATACATCAAAAACAGATTTATTGAGTATGTTATGACACACATTTCTGGCTACTCTTAAACAATACATAAAATATTCACACAATTCACTAACAGTTTTTTACAATCGCTGTGACAGTTTTTTCAATACCTTAAACAAGTTTTCTAAACTCTTAACGCACCAACACACCTACCACACACAATTGGCAAAACAGTTAATTTCATGCTCAAAATCACACATTGTAAACTAAACTCAAACATTAATTGTCATAACACAAAAATACACTAAACATGACACCATGTCTACCAAACACTAACACATGTTCTCTTTTCACAGGAACATGTGTTCAATCATAGCACAATGTCATAAAAAACACTAACATCAGATGGAATTACAGAAACTGCATTCTTTTACGTATATGTGTCAGGTCTCACATTTTATAGATTATAGATTGTGTTTGCAATGTAGTTTCTTTTGAAGCCTCTACATTTTTGTTTTGTTGGGTTTAGTAAATGCATGCATTTTGTTTCTTTTGCTGCAGAAATTCAGAACAAAAAATGAATTATGTCAGAGTAGCTTTATAGAATGTACAGTTACTGTATTGAAAAAAAGAAGACAGAAACATAATTGCTGCAGTAAAGGCTTCCTTTTCAACAGGACATTACTGCGAGAAATATGCAATTTTGCTGCCATTTACAGTATTACCCTAGCTCTGGCACTTCTCTGAGTGCCACCACACATTCTATCTCCTCTCCCTTGTCCTTGTCCCACTCCTCTCCTTTGTCCTGGTTATTGTGTTCCTCTCCTTCGTGCAGGTATTACTGTATTCTTACTTTCTTCGTATTGCTCCATATTGTTTTTTTTCCACACAAGATCAGCACAAAGAGCTCCACTTTGCAGTATATATACCATATAGTCATGCGATTGAAAGAACCTCAACACCATAGTGTTTCCTAGTTCGGAATCAACTGTAATTCAGAGTATTTGCATAACTTCAACCAGCTTTTTCCCAGTAGCAATGGAATACATAAAATACAGGGGATATATTTGTGTTTCAATTCACAATAAGAACAGCTGTTCACTTTGACTTTAGCCAATAAATTAGGTTTTGAACATAGTGTTATCTGTTCTGACATACAGTGTTAAAGCATTGGTAAATTGGTCCGTAAAAATCGATTGTTTTGGTCTTGGTTGAGCTTGTGTGTAAAAGAAGTTCAAGCATTTAAAATGTGTGTTTACTCTATGCATTTTGTGTCAAAGCAATACAAAATGTGTTAATTGTATAGCCAACACAGGTGGATGTTGTGCTAACTGTGTCAAGAGTTTAGGAAACTTGTTAAAGGTATTGACAAAAGTGTCATAGCCATTGTAAAAAACTGTAATACGAGCAATATACACGTGATACGAGAAATAAAAATAATGTTATTGCATGGTGATGGTGATTGCTGACACGGTGCACAGCCTCGTCGGATCGAATCCCGCAGGAGACGACGTGTCAATGTTGTTGATAAAAGTGATGAAAATGAGCGCACATGTGTGTGAAAAGAACTTTAAAGGGGATGTGAGTGGAGAAAAAAACATGACAATTTGTTTGTTTTTCTCCTTTTCTCTTTCCGTTTTTTCTCTTTCCCCCCCCCTCTTTTTTCCTTTTGCCCCCCGCTAGCAGTTCCTTTTGCCCCATTTTTGGCCGAGTGGTTAAGGCGATGGACTGCTAATCCATTGTGCTCTGCACGCGTGAGTTCGAATCTCATCCTCGTCGGCAAGTTGTTCTTATGAAATGTTCGCTTTATGAAATTGAAATTCTTCCGTCCCTGAACCCTTAGTTCTCTTACTTAGTGTCCCTCCACTGCATTTCCAACAACTTTTTGATTCCTTCCTCTGCTCCTGATAATGTTCCTTTTCACAATTGTGCCGGTTGTCACCTGCTTTTTTCCTTTTTTTGTGAAATGGAAGGATCTTTCACTGCCGTGGGCCCAGCGCTGTAAACGAAGAGGTGGCCGAGTGGTTAAGGCGATGGACTGCTAATCCATTGTGCTCTGCATGCGTGAGTTTCAATCTCGTCGGCGAGTCATCTTTGTGACAGGCCTTATGAAATTGAAATTCTGTTGTCCCTGAACTGTTACTGCTCCTTTTTAGTGTCCGCCTCCCCCACTGCCTTTCCAACAACTCTTTGAATCCTTCTTCAGCTCCTGATAATGTTCCTTTTCACAATTGTGCCTGTTGTCACCTGCTTTTTTCCTTTTTTTGTGAAATGGAAGGATCTTTCACTGCCGTGGGCCTAGTGCCGTGGGCCTAGTGCTGTGAATGACGAGGTGGCCGAGTGGTTAAGGCGATGGACTGCTAATCCATTGTGCTCTGCACGCGTGAGTTCGAATCTCATCCTCGTCGGTGAGTCATCTTTATGACATGTCCGCCTTATGAAATTGAAATTCTTCCGTCCCTAAACCCTTAGTTCTCCTACTTAGTGTCCATCCACTGCCTTTCCAACAACTCTTTGATTCCTTCCTCTGCTCCTGATAATGTTCCTTTTTACAATTGTGCCTGTTGTCACCTGCTTTTTTCCTTTTTTTGTGAAATGGAAGGATCTTCCACTGCCGTGGGCCCAGTGCTGTAAACGACAAAGTGGCCGAGTATTTAAGGCGATGGACTGCTAATCCATTATGCTCTGCATGCGTGAGTTCGAATCTCATCCTCGTCGACAAGTTGTGCTTATGACATGTTCGCTTTATGAAATTGAAATTCTTCCGTCCCTGAACCCTTAGTTCTCCTACTTAGTGTCCATCCACTGCCTTTCCAAAAACTCTTTGAATCCTTCTTCAGCTCCTGATAATGTTCCTTTTTACAAATGTGCCGGTTGTCACCTGCTTTTTTCCTTTTTTTGTGAAATGGAAGGATCTTTCACTGCCGTGGGCCTAGTGCCGTGGGCCTAGTGCTGTGAATGACGAGGTGGCCGAGTGGTTAAGGCGATGGACTGCTAATCCATTGTGCTCTGCATTTGTGAGTTCCAATCTCGTTGGCGAGTCATCTTTATGACATGTCGGCCTTATGAAATTGAAATTCTTGCGTCCCTAAACCCTTAGTTCTCCTACTTAGTGTCCATCCACTGCCTTTCCAACAACTCTTTGATTCCTTCCTCTGCTCCTGATAATGTTCCTTTTCACAATTGTGCCTGTTGTCACCTGCTTTTTTCCTTTTTTTGTGAAATGGAAGGATCTTCCACTGCCGTGGGCCCAGTGCTGTAAACGACAAAGTGGCCGAGTATTTAAGGCGATGGACTGCTAATCCATTGTGCTCTGCATGCGTGAGTTCGAATCTCATCCTCGTCGACAAGTTGTGCTTATGACATGTTCGCTTTATGAAATTGAAATTCTTCCGTCCCTGAACCCTTAGTTCTCCTACCTAGTGTCCCTCCACGGCATTTCCAACAACTTTTTTATTCCTTCCTCTGCTCCTGATAATGTTCCTTTTCACAATTGTGCCGGTTGTCACCTGCTTTTTTCCTTTTTTTGTGAAATGGAAGGATCTTTCACTGCCGTGGGCCCAGTGCTGTAAACGACGAGGTGGCCGAGTGGTTAAGGCGATGGACTGCTAATCCATTGTGCTCTGCATTTGTGAGTTCCAATCTCGTTGGCGAGTCATCTTTATGACATGTCGGCCTTATGAAATTGAAATTCTTTTGTCCCTGAACTGTTACTGCTCCTTTTTAGTGTCCGCCTCCCCCACTGCCTTTCCAACAACTCTTTGAATCCTTCTTCAGCTCCTGATAATGTTCCTTTTCACAATTGTGCCTGTTGTCACCTGCTTTTTTGCTTTTTTTGTGAAATGGAAGGATCTTCCACTGCCGTGGGCCCAGTGCTGTAAATGAAGAAGTGGCCGAGTGGTTAAGGTGATGGACTGCTAATCCATTGTGCTCTGCACGCATGAGTTTGTATCTCATCCTCGTTGGTGAGTCATCTTTATGACATGTCCGCCTTATGAAATTGAAATTCTTCCGTCCCTGAACCCTTAGTTCTCCTACTTAGTGTCCATCCACTGCCTTTCCAACAACTCTTTGAATCCTTCTTCAGCTCCTGATAATGTTCCTTTTCACAATTGTGCCTGTTGTCACCTGCTTTTTTCCTTTTTTTGTGAAATGGAAGGATCTTTCACTGCCGTGGGCCTAGAGTGCCGTGGGCCTAGTGCTGTGTATGACGAGGTGGCCGTACCCGCCAAGAATTGGACTGCAAATACATCTTAACAATATCCGAACCACATTAGTAAAAAATTCCGAACATCTGGAAAATATTCCGAACAACTGCTCATTCCTAACACATTTCGAACCATTCTGAACAGAGGTGGGTCTAGGGGTGACGTTGACGTGACGTAAAACTGCAGAAGACTATCAGCGCACTGAGTGAAAGAGCCAGTACTGCATAGAACATTTATTTAAGACATACGAAAGAAAAGAGCAACAGAAAAATAGGTATGTAAATGCAAATTATATGTATAATATGTTGTATATATGTAATATGTTGATTGACCGATGTAGATTAACTGTCTCGATAAACGTATTCTTATTGTATGTAACTTTTCCGCTGAATTTACCTCAGAGAACGTACTAGTGGTACAGTACGCGTACAGTAGATGTAGGTTACTGTACATCCATGCTAAATTGAGTAACCTACTTGGTCTTTGTCAGCGTAACAAAAAAAAGAATATCGATATGTACAGGCAAATTATTCTATGGATTTACGATTTGAATACATGTTTTTATGTCGGTCCTGGTATTATACACTACTACTGTACCCAAACGATCACGACTGTACATCGATGCTAAATCAAGTAGTTGGTCTTTTTCAGCGTAACAAAAAAAATAATGTCGATATGTACAGGCAAATGATTGTATGGACGTATGATTTGTATAGCTACATGTTTTTATGTCAGTCCTGGTATTTAAATTGTCGATGTCGACTTACTGCCCCCATAGTACAGTCCCCTCTGTGAAATTTAACTTTCCCGCTGAATTTACCTCAGAGAACGTAGTGGTACAGTACGCGTACAGTAGATGTAGCTACTGTACGACTGTACAGTACATCAATGCTAAATTGAGTAGTTACTTGGTCTTTGTCAGCGTAACAAAAAAAAGAACAGCGATATGTACATGCAAATTATTCTATGGACGTACGAATACATGTTTTTATGTCGGTCCTGGTATTTAAATTGTCGATGTAGACTCATTGCCCCCATAGTACAGTCCCCTCTGTGAGATGCAACTTTCCCGCTGACTTTAATTTGACCTCAGAAGTACAGTAGAGACAGCAGAACAAAATATGACTACATTGATGATACGTTGACCAGGTTGTTGACATAACAAAATTAAGTTGATGTGTTGGAGTACAAGCATATGGAAGTATTAATTTTATAAAATGGGATGATCCTGGTATTACTGTACAATAGCCAGAGCAACCCATCACAACTGTACGTCTATGCTACATTGATTGAGAATGTAATCACAACAGAGAACTTGGTCGTTTAGTCTAACGTAGCTCATGTTTGCAGATATGACCAAGACGGGGAAGCCAGACTCGTACTGGAGAGACATCTGCCAAAAATATGCCCAGGGCAGCTACCAGTTTTCCACAGGCAAAAGACCCGGTGGTAAGAAATGGAAAAGAGCCCTGGAGTGTATCGATGCTTGCCCGCTGCAGAGCAAGAGCAAGGTGGATCTGTTCGGGAGACACCTAAAATGCTCTTGTGGGTTCCATAAGGTAGGTTATATGATGATTTATTTAATTTAAGTGATGACAAGTTGCTGTAGCATGAAGTAGATTATTTGCTGGATCATACCCTATTTGCACACATTTGGATACAACTAACAGTGTAGGATCATTGGTGAAATTATTTATTATGAGCCTCTCTTGTACTTGAAATCCTGCCTCCCCCCTTCAGTCAGATGCATCAGAGGCAGGTGGAGGCTCCTTTGAGGCAGGAGAAGGCTCCAGGCAGGCAGGAGAAGGCTCCAGGCAGGCAGGTGGAGGCTCCTGTGAGGCAGGAGAAGGCTCCAGACAGGCAGGTGGAGGCTCCAGTCAGGCAGGAGAAGGCTCCAGTCAGGCAGGAGAAGGCTCCTGTGAGGCAGGTGGAGGCTCCAGACAGGCAGGAGGAGGCTCCTGTGGGGCAGGAGAAGGCTCCAGTCAGGCAGGAGAAGGCTCCAGTCAGGCAGGAGAAGGCTCCAGTCAGGCAGGAGAAGGCTCCAGTCAGGCAGGAGAAGGCTCAAGGCAGGCAGGCGGAGGCTCCTGTGCAGACAGAACAGTAAAGTGTTGTCAGTGCAATCAGGTTGTGGAGGCAGAACAATTCTCCATGCACCTTTCTGACCGCCATGTAGAGGAGACATGTGACACCTGTGGGGCCAAGGTCCAAGGTTCTGTTGGCCTGTTGGAGCATATAGAACAGTTCCATTATTTATCCTGGTTGGCTCAACCTCCATCGCCAACTTCAACAGGTAGCTCCACCACACCATCTCCAAGGCCCACACCATCTCTAAGGCCCACACCATCTCCAAGGCGAACGGCCACACCATCTCCAAGGCCCACACTATCTCCAAGGCCCACACCATCTCCAAGGCTAACGGCCACACCATCTCCAAGGCCCACACCATCTCCAAGGCCCACACCATCTCCAAGGCCCACACCATCTCCAAGGCTAACGGCCACACCATCTCCAAGGCCCACAGCATCTCCAAGGCTAACGGCCACACCGTCTCCAAGGCCCACACCGTCTCCAAGGCCCACGCCATCTCCAAGGCCCACAGCATCTCCAAGGCTAACGGCCACACCGTGTCAAAGGCCCACACCATCTCCGCCGACAACTACATCTCTGCTCCCTCCTCCAACAGGTTGCTCCAGCACGCCACGCCACACTCCTCAAACTCCACTTAGGCCAGCTTCCATTGATTGGGAAGCTTTTCTCCCCAATCAATTCAAAAAGGTTATACAGCCAGCAGATCGGGTGTGGATTGCCAAGGTCCTCTATGAGCCTACAGGTCAGCTGAGGCAGAAAATGGATGCGTGCTGGTTTCATCCACCACTGCAGCACAAACCGTCTCCTCCCGAGCCCGGGTGGCACTTCCGGCAGAGGATGTTCCTCTGGGCACCAATGAGGATGTGGGGGATTCCTCTGAAATGTACGCGGTGTGACCGGAAAATGCACCACTCCGGGATCTACCCAAAGGTGAGGGAGGTGATAGATGTGGATACTCGCTACTACCTGGTGGGAGGGGACTATCCACGTTGCAGCAAGTGTATGCTGCCGGTCTGCCCATGGAGCCAGGAAATCCTTGCTCAACTGGATGTGGCACATAGGAGCCTCTTTCCCGCTGTCCTCACTACACAGCTAGCCCTGGATAGGAAGTGTATGACTTTCCTGAAGCCAAGGACCAGTGGGAACAGTTCCTCCTACCTCCAGTCTGCAGTAGAGGAAGCACACAGTGAGGAGTGGGCACGTCAGACCATCCGCTACCTGTCTGACTGTGAGCTTCATTTGAAGATGGCTACCTTCGTCTCTTCTGCAGCTGTCCATCTTCCTCCTCCACCCTTCAGGCCCCTTCCACTTGCCCAGTGGTTTGAGACGGTCCACTCTAACGACATCCTCAGCCACCTGGAAGAGATGAAGGGGGTGATCACCTCTACCTATGGTAGAATTCTGAAGATGGACTCTACAAAGAAGGTGAGGGTTTTAGCATTACTTTTATTTACTCTGATGTTAACCAATTGGAATGGATATAAATTGTTTACTTTGTCATCCTAATGATGAAATAGTATTAATTTTAGTAAGCTTGTAGCGGTTTTTTTGAAAGTTCTGTTTTTGTTTGTTTTTCAGATCACCAAGAAGCTGGCTGGCAGTATAGGGGACACCGCTGCATGGATGTCCAACATCGGCAACGAGCTTGGCCAGGTTCTGAACAGTGTTCTGACGACAGGTGAAGGTGCAGGGCTGGAAGAGTTGTGCCAGGGCATCGTCACACGTTATGAGAATGCTGGACAAGCTGAGCCTGAGGCTATCTATGTTGACCGGGACTGCTGCAGCCAGTCAGGTGGGATGCTGAAATTGTTACTTTATGAAATATACATTGCAGATTACAGTATGTAATTAACTTAAGTTAATTATGATGTAAAAAAAAATTATTACACAAAAAATAGATGATCACATCTGTAATAATCAATGTTTGTCTTTCACAGGTGTGTCGTCAGTGCTGAGACTCTTTCGACCATGGAAGTTGGTCGTCCGTTTAGACGTCTTCCACTTCATGCGAAGGTTTAACTGCGGCCTCACTACTGAGCACCACCCTCTCTACGGTACCTTTTGCTCCAAACTTTCTGCCTGTATCTTTGAGTGGGATCAGGAGGATGTGCAGCGGCTTAAGGAGGCCAAGAAAGGGGAGTGGAAGAGCAGCCATGGCGGAAATGCTCCCACTGAGGCACTGCTCTTGGCCAGTATCAGCACTGGTGAAATGGCAAAGCACTGCAGGCGGAGGACCCGTGCCGTGGAGGAGATCCGGGTCATGATTTCGGGGCTGCTCGAATCGATGTGGGAGCTGACTGACACCACGGGGCTGCGTCTGGTGAACCCTGACAGCATGCACCATGTGTGGGAGGTGCAGCAGAAGCACCTGGAGTGCATCCAGGACCCTGCAGGGGTGGAGTTGTACACCAAGACAGGGACACTGCAGAAGGGTGGCAAAGTCCTTGACGTCCTCAGGTGTGGGAGGGGGTCCTCCTCCCTCGAGAGTTTTCACCGCCACCAGTGTGCTTTTGTTCCAGGTAAATTTAAAATGTTAACTTGCCGTATGCTGTTAAAAAAAAAGTTGGTGTTATGACATAGTATGCACTTGAATTATTCAAATAACAATGTAACTGTCACTTTGTATTTAATAGGTGTTAATATCTATTGACTTCATATTAATGGTTGACCTAACCTGAGTATTTTGTTTCTTAGGCTTTCGATGCAATGCATTGCACGCACAAATGTACATGCTGGAGGGGGTATCAAGGTGGAACATGAACCGGGCAAAGGAAGCTGTAGCTGTGGTGGGGGCATCAACCCTGAGGACATTTGATGTTCGCTTGATGTCTCACCTAAACAGCATGAGCCAGCGGGTCCTTGGTTGTTCTCTGGTTCCAGAATTCACCCCACCTGGAAAACCTACTGGTAAGATAGCTCTCAGATCAGCACTGACCATTTGAGTATTACTTCCTCTCCCACTTTTCTTTTCTCTGCCACCCCCAGCCCTCCTCAGAGGACATGGGAGTGGGAGTGAAGATCGTGCTGTACATGGAGGAGATGTGTCTGTGTTTGTGTCCTTTCCTCTTCTTTAACTCTGTGTTTAAACACTGTGTTACAGGCGAGCGCATTGCAGTGGAGTACCTGTTGGCCCAGTCTAATAGAGGCGACCTGCTGGTTCCACAGCAGCTGCCAGAGATCTCCACAGAGGAGCTCGAGGACGACGGGGGTGAACCCGACGTCACGGTGTGCCAGGTAGCTGACCTTAGGGAAGGTGATCCTGATCCCCCAATATGTGCTGTGGAAGCCCAGGTGACACTGGAGGGTGACAGTGGACCCAGATCCCTGGATGAGGACATCATTGTGGAGGAAGACGACACACAAGACAGCACATCAGACCAGGTAATGTAACACCTTTCTTAAAAACAAGATATGTAACAAGTTCGCTAATGATATGCCACAAGTATCATACGTTTGTCAAGTAAAACGTCAAGTATTACGTTTTATGGAGAGAGAAAAAAGGTCAACATTGCTCAAATAGTTCAAAGAAATTGACACATTTATTTACATGTTTTTTTCATGATTATCACTTTTCAGAAGAGCCGATGTGACTCCAGAGGTGTCTTGGGCTGGGATGCGGTTGATGACCTGGCAGCCTACCTGGTTGGCCTGAACCGAACCATCACTGCCTTGTCGGCAAAAGAGGAGGCTGACATCGTCCATCTTTACATGGCTCTTCCTGCTATGGACAAGGAACCTGTGAGGTTCGGCCAGAAAGCAAGGAAGAAGACCGTGGCAGGACCTTGGAGAGCGCCCAGGAAGCCGAGTGGCTCTGCTCCTGGACAGCAGGCGGCAGAGAAGTGATTTGACACAATTCATAATCATTTCGGTTCATTACAAATCATTGAATCAGTAGGCTGTACTGCATCAAACCAAGATTGAAAAACTTATGGTGAATTTCAAATATTATTTTGTGATTATATTAGTTTGTGGGGGGCAAATTGGGCTGTTCACAGGTGACATTGATATGGTTGCTATTACCATTTTTCTTAGTTTACAGCCTTGTTTAAAGTCCGGACCATATCATCCTTCTTTCCCGCAGACTGTTCATGACTCACGGGCAGGCAGCCCAGGACCCCGAAGTCCACAGGGTCAGCGAATGTGTTTGCCTGAGACTTTTAAAAGAGTTTCAGCAAGCACGAAACAGGCCCAAGGACACAAGGAGTAGAACTCTGCCCATCCCGCAGTCCATTGTGGTGGCCTACAGCCATCTGAAACAGCTGCTGGAGGACAGCAGGGTTGTTCTGGAGAAGACCAACGTGGTTCTGATACCAGTTAACAACACAACAGTCTCTTCTTGGTGAGTCTTGTTTTTTACGTTTGTACCTTTCCTATACAATGATGACATTATATTATTAAACTGCAAGAAAAACTTTCACCTGCTTGCTTGTTAGAAAATACTAAACATAGGAGGATAGGCTACTATGTATGAAATAACTAACTGAAGCTACTGTATGCATTTTTGTTTTTTAGGCTGCTTAGGAGGGATAAGAGGAAGGACAGGGACATGCTGCTGCAGGGCACCGTACTCCCCAAACGGTTTGAACTGGCCAAGGACTCACTCCCTGAAGCCCAGACTCTTCCAGGTGCTCCTGTGCAGCATGGGCATGAGGTCATGGAGTTTGAGGAGCCAGAAAACCGGGAGGGTGAGGCAGTGATACGCCCTCGGCATAGTGTTCGATCTGCCCTGGCACAGCACTACCAGCCTGGGTCATATGTATGGCCTGGTTCTGCTGGCTCGGCCTCGTTCGAGCATGGTAACCTGCCGCCGCCACCACCACCATCTCCTGCCTGGGGCTCGTATCAGCAGGGTTACCTGCCACCACCATCTCCTGCCTGGCCCTCGTACCAGCAGGGTCACCTGCCACCACCACCACCACCATCTCCTGCCTGGGGCTCGTACCAGGAGGATTACCTGCCACCACCACCTTCTCCTGCCTGGGGCTTGTACCAGCAGGGTCACCTGCCACCACCACCATATCCTGCCTGGCCCTCGTACCAGCAGGGTCACCTGCCGCCACCACCACCATTTCCTGCCTGGCCCTCGTACCAGCCACCTCCACCCTTCCAGCCACCTCCCCCCTTCCAGCCATCTGCTGACCATCCACAGTCCCTGGCCCCTCCACCACCTGGCACCTTTGTCCAGCCAAGGCAACGTACGTGGAGACAAAAAAAAGCTGCCCAGGAGAACGAGGAACTGATGGCTAGGGGTGAACCTCCACGGAAGAAGTTCAGGGATACCTACCAGTACATTTGCAAGCAGTGTGGGCAGGGAAAAAACAAAAGTACTGGTCACACCCAGCTGAAGGGGCGGTGGTACTGTCCAGCCTCAGGACTCACCCTGGCAGAGTGGAAAGACCAGTTGACCAGTCTTGCCAGTGGTAAATAAATGGTAGAATACTGTATATAATAGTTATGTGTAAATAGTTAAGTATTGTATATAGTTGATATTGATATTTTAATTTCTGTGTTTGTGCATTGCATGGTGTTCTAAAAAATTAAACAAACAAAAAAAAGATAAATGTATATATTTGCTAAATATATACTTTCAGGTTTAATAAAGTGACCAAAGTTCCTTAAATTGTATAATACTGTATATAATAGTTATGTCTAAATAGTAAAGTATTGTATATAGTTATGTTTTTAATTTATGTGTTTGTGCATTGCATGGTGTTAAAAAACAAAACAAAAAAACAAAAAATTAAGATGTATATATTTGCTAAATATATACTTTCAGGTTTAATAAACCGACCAAAGTTTCTCAAATTCTGACTTCTGGATTTTTTTTCTCCTATTCCTCCTATACTTTATTCCTAGAACTCTTGCAAAGTAACTAAGTAGCCTACCAGTGCTATTACACTTTTTGTCAATTGTTTACACACAAATACATTTTAGTCACAAATACTGGTACTTGAGACACAATGACCACAACATGTAACTCATGCACCAACCCCCTGAACCAATTCTGCTACAAGCACAATTCCTGCTTTACATTCAAATTGCAGTTCTAAAACACACTTTTTTCAAAACGCTACACACAATCTCTGTATTTGGCTCAATTTTCATGAAGAAAATCTTTTGTTTTCACAAGGCACACACAGGAGAAGTGAGGGGTTTAGCCCATTGTGTGTGTGTTTTTTATTTGTGAGTAGAAAGTATGAGGTATGCGTTCAGAAAATGTGTGTTAACAATCGAGAAAAACTATTACATTTCAGCAATTCTGGAATATCCCTCTGCCAATGACAATACATTTCTGGCTTTCTGGCTTTGATCTTCCTGACCTCTTTTCTCACCTGGTTTGTGGAGAGGGACAGAGTGGAGCACAGCAGGGGGGGGGGGATGAGTGTTTGATGTTGTAGGGGGTGTTGACAGAATGAGAGGGGGTGGGGGTAAGAGGTGAGATGAAAGGGATGGGGCAGGAGAAGCTGGAGGAGTGGGGGTCTGTGACCTGAGTGCTGTGGAGGTTGAGGTAGGGCAGTGTTCTGGGGGTGCACCTGCAGCAGCTGGGGTGACTGGGCCGGGGGAGGGCCGGGTGGCTGATCAAACCTGTTGAAGAACAAGTTCAGGTCGTTCACCCACTTCTGGTCCCCCGAAGTCTGGGACAGTTGCTAAATATATATATATATCTGGGACAACTAACCCCTTAATCAGGATGAATGACACATAGCACTTTAAATACATCAAAAACAGATTTATTGAGTATGTTATGACACACATTTCTGGCTACTCTTAAACAATACATAAAATATTCACACAATTCACTAACAGTTTTTTACAATCGCTGTGACAGTTTTTTCAATACCTTAAACAAGTTTTCTAAACTCTTAACGCACCAACACACCTACCACACACAATTGGCAAAACAGTTAATTTCATGCTCAAAATCACACATTGTAAACTAAACTCAAACATTAATTGTCATAACACAAAAATACACTAAACATGACACCATGTCTACCAAACACTAACACATGTTCTCTTTTCACAGGAACATGTGTTCAATCATAGCACAATGTCATAAAAAACACTAACATCAGATGGAATTACAGAAACTGCATTCTTTTACGTATATGTGTCAGGTCTCACATTTTATAGATTATAGATTGTGTTTGCAATGTAGTTTCTTTTGAAGCCTCTACATTTTTGTTTTGTTGGGTTTAGTAAATGCATGCATTTTGTTTCTTTTGCTGCAGAAATTCAGAACAAAAAATGAATTATGTCAGAGTAGCTTTATAGAATGTACAGTTACTGTATTGAAAAAAAGAAGACAGAAACATAATTGCTGCAGTAAAGGCTTCCTTTTCAACAGGACATTACTGCGAGAAATATGCAATTTTGCTGCCATTTACAGTATTACCCTAGCTCTGGCACTTCTCTGAGTGCCACCACACATTCTATCTCCTCTCCCTTGTCCTTGTCCCACTCCTCTCCTTTGTCCTGGTTATTGTGTTCCTCTCCTTCGTGCAGGTATTACTGTATTCTTACTTTCTTCGTATTGCTCCATATTGTTTTTTTTCCACACAAGATCAGCACAAAGAGCTCCACTTTGCAGTATATATACCATATAGTCATGCGATTGAAAGAACCTCAACACCATAGTGTTTCCTAGTTCGGAATCAACTGTAATTCAGAGTATTTGCATAACTTCAACCAGCTTTTTCCCAGTAGCAATGGAATACATAAAATACAGGGGATATATTTGTGTTTCAATTCACAATAAGAACAGCTGTTCACTTTGACTTTAGCCAATAAATTAGGTTTTGAACATAGTGTTATCTGTTCTGACATACAGTGTTAAAGCATTGGTAAATTGGTCCGTAAAAATCGATTGTTTTGGTCTTGGTTGAGCTTGTGTGTAAAAGAAGTTCAAGCATTTAAAATGTGTGTTTACTCTATGCATTTTGTGTCAAAGCAATACAAAATGTGTTAATTGTATAGCCAACACAGGTGGATGTTGTGCTAACTGTGTCAAGAGTTTAGGAAACTTGTTAAAGGTATTGACAAAAGTGTCATAGCCATTGTAAAAAACTGTAATACGAGCAATATACACGTGATACGAGAAATAAAAATAATGTTATTGCATGGTGATGGTGATTGCTGACACGGTGCACAGCCTCGTCGGATCGAATCCCGCAGGAGACGACGTGTCAATGTTGTTGATAAAAGTGATGAAAATGAGCGCACATGTGTGTGAAAAGAACTTTAAAGGGGATGTGAGTGGAGAAAAAAACATGACAATTTGTTTGTTTTTCTCCTTTTCTCTTTCCGTTTTTTCTCTTTCCCCCCCTTCCCCCCTCTTTTTTCCTTTTGCCCCCCGCTAGCAGTCCCTTTTGCCCCATTTTTGGCCGAGTGGTTAAGGCGAATGACTGCTAATCCATTGTGCTCTGCATGCATGAGTTCGAATCTCGTCCTCGTCGGCAAGTTGTCCTTATGACATGTTCGCTTTATGAAATTGAAATTCTTCCGTCCCTGAACCCTTAGTTCTCCTACTTAGTGTCCCTCCACTGCATTTCCAACAACTTTTTGATTCCTTCCTCTGCTCCTGATAATGTTCCTTTTCACAATTGTGCCGGTTGCCACCTGCCTTTTTCCTTTTTTTGTGAAATGGAAGGATCTTTCACTGCCGTGGGCCCAGTGCTGTAAACGACGAGGTGGCCGAGTGGTTAAGGCGATGGACTGCTTATCCATTGTGCTCTTTACGCATGAGTTTGAATCTCATCCTCGTTGACAAGTTGTCCTTATGACATGTTTGCTTTATGAAATTGAAATTCTTCCGTCCCTGAACCCTTAGTTCTCCTACTTAGTGTCCCTCCACTGCATTTCCAACAACTTTTTGATTCCTTCCTCTGCTCCTGATAATGTTCCTTTTCACAATTGTGTCGGTTGTCACCTGCTTTTTTCCTTTTTTTGTGAAATGGAAGGATCTTTCACTGCCGTGGGCCCAGTGCTGTAAACGACGAGGTGGCCGAGTGGTTAAGGCGATGCACTGCTAATCCATTGTGCTCTGCACGCATGAGTTTGAATCTCGTCGACAAGTTGTCCTTATGACATGTTCGCTTTATGAAATTGAAATTCTTCCGTCCCTGAACCCTTAGATCTCCTACTTAGTGTCCCTCCACTGCATTTCCAACAACTTTTTGATTCCTTCCTCTGCTCCTGATAATGTTCCTTTTCACAATTGTGCCGGTTGTCACCTGCCTTTTTCCTTTTTTTGTGAAATGGAAGGATCTTTCACTGCCGTGGGCCCAGTGCTGTAAACGACGAGGTGGCCGAGTGGTTAAGGCGATGGACTGCTAATCCATTGTGCTCTGCATGCGTGAGTTCGAATCTCATCCTCGTCGGCGAGTCATCATTATGACATGTCCGCCTTATGAAATTGAAATTCTTCCGTCCCTGAACTGTTACTTCTCCTTTTTAGTGTCCGCCTCCCCCACTGCCTTTCCAACAACTCTTTGAATCCTTCTTCAGCTCCTGATAATGTTCCTTTTTACAATTGTGCCTGTCGTCACCTGCTTTTCTCCATGTTTTGTGTAATGGAAGGTTCTTTCACTGCCATGGAACCAGTGCTGTAAATGATGAAGTGGCCGAGTGGTTAAGGCGATGGACTGCTAATCTATTGTGCTCTGCAGGCATGAGTTCGAATCTCATCCTCGTCGGCAAGTTGTCCTTTGACATGTTTGCTTTATGAAATTGAAATTCTTCCGTCCCTGAACCCTTAGTTCTCCTACTTAGTGTCCCTCCACTGCATTTCCAACAACTCTTTGATTCCTTCCTCTGCTCCTGATAATGTTCCTTTTCACAATTGTGCCGGTTGTCACCTGCTTTTTTCCTTTTTTTGTGAAATGGAAGGATCTTTCACTGCCGTGGGCCCAGTGCTGTAAACGACAAGGTGGCCGAGTGGTTAAGGCGATGGACTGCTAATCCATTGTGCTCTGCACGCGTGAGTTCGAATCTCGTCGGCAAGTCGTCTTTATGACATGTCCGCCTTATGAAATTGAAATTCTTCCGTCCCTGAACCCTTAGTTCTCCCCTTAGTGGTTAAGGCAATGGACTGCTAATCCATTGTGCTCTGCACGCATGAGTTCGAATCTCATCCTCGTCGGCAAGTTGTCCATATGACATGTTCGCTTTATGAAATTGAAATTCTTCCGTCCCTGAACCCTTAGTTCTCCTACTTAGTGTCCCTCCACTGCATTTCCAATAACTTTTTGATTCCTTCCTCTGCTCCTGATAATGTTCCTTTTCACAATTGTGCCGGTTGTCACCTGCTTTTTTCCTTTTTTTGTGAAATGGAAGGATCTTTCACTGCCGTGGGCCCAGTGCTGTAAACGACGAGGTGGCCGAGTGGTTAAGGCGATGGACTGCTTATCCATTGTGCTCTTTACGCATGAGTTCGAATCTCATCCTCGTCGACAAGTTGTCCTTATGACATGTTCGCTTTATGAAATTGAAATTCTTCCGTCCCTGAACCCTTAGTTCTCCTACTTAGTGTCCCTCCACTGCATTTCCAACAACTCTTTGAATCCTTCTTCAGCTCCTGATAATGTTCCTTTTCACAATTGTGCCTGTCGTCACCTGCTTTTCTCCATGTTTTGTGTAATGGAAGGTTCTTTCACTGCCATGGAACCAGTGCTGTAAATGATGAGGTGGCCGAGTGGTTAAGGCGATGGACTGCTAATCGGTTGTGCTCTGCACGCGTGAGTTCGAATTTAATCCTTATCGGCAAGTTGTCTTTATGACATGTCCGCCTTATGAAATTGAAATTCTTCCGTCCCTGAACTCTTAGTTCTCCTACCGAGTGTCCCTCCACTGCCTTTCCAACAACTCTTTGAATCCTTCCTCAGCTCCTTATAATGTTCCTTCACAATTGTGCCTGTCGTCACTTGCTTTTCTCTGTGTTTTGTGAAACGGAAGGATCTTTCACTGCCGTGGGCCCAGAGCTGTGAATGACGAGGTGGCCGAGTGGTTAAGGCTGTAATGCTAATCTATTGTGCTCTGCTCGCTTGAGTTTGAATCTCATCCTCGTAGGCAAGTTGTTTTTATGACATGTCCACATTATGAAATTGAAATTCTTCCGTCCCTGAACTCTTAGTTCTCCTACTGAGTTTCCCTCCACTGCCTTCCCAACAACTCTTTGAATCCTTCCTCAGCTCCTGATAATGTTCCTTTTCACAATTGTGCAATATCTGGAAAATATTGGCCTTCTCTCCTTCACAGATTCACTACACATACTACTGCCTGGGCCTACTTCCCATCCAGTCTGCTTCCCACTCAATGCACACACCTCCTTGCCTTTTCTCCTCTCTCCCACAGCTTCTCTCACACAAAGATTCACCACACATACTGCTGCTTGGGCCTACTTCCCGTCCAGTCTGCTTCTCACTCCATGCACACACACACATACCTACTTAAGTGATTTTCTGAGACGTATAACTGGGAACCTGCTGTTTGGGGACACCCCTTTCTACATGGTTTAGACACAAAATAAGCATTTGGCTGCAATCCATGGCATGCCATTAAGAAGATTATCACTTCAAATTTGATCTGAAACACTTTTTTGACCACCTGACATTTTACCCTTACTTTGAGGACAAGTATTTTTTAGGTCACTTTTAGGGACATACTCACAAACTCACACACAAAGACAGATTTAAGTCACAAATGAAGACCTCACAGTAATTTGAGGGACACTGCAAACCAATTTCCCGAACATGTCTATTTAGGAACAGTATAAAGTACAAAGTCTCAAAGCATTTAACTTCCACTGTTTTGGCAACATAATGAAACTCTAGTTAACCATAGAGCAAAGCTACATTTTGAAACAACCACTACCCACGTTTTCCTCTGATCTCAACACGAGTGAAGTGCTGACACATCTTCCTCTCATACTCAGTCAGACATATGGCGATATCTTGATGGAGCTCTGATGAGTTTCTTTCTTTAAAGGCAGCCATTGGCATTTTTGATACCTCTCCTTCTCTTCGTCGATTAAAAATGATAACCTGTGCCAGGGTAACCTTTGCAAGATTGGCATAACTGTCTTTAGATGGACATATCCTAAGTAAACTATAAAACTCAGTTTGTTTCTTCTCCAGGTGTTCATGTAACAACCTCACATCCTCGGTGAACGGTAGGACCTGTGGGTTATTCCATTTGGCTTCTTTGAGAGTAGTTAAGGCACCTGCTGAAACAAACTCATTCCATCTGGCTTGATGTATTAGCCTGAAATCACGAGCAGAACCTGCTAGATCTTGGTCTCCTACCATCATGGCGTTGCTCTCTACAATGCTGCAAATCTTCTGTAAAGAGTGGCCAAGTTTAAGCGCAAGGGAAGGAATGCGGTACGTATTGTCTTCCGGCTTATATTCTGCTACAACTTTCACAGCGGCAATGACATGCTGAAAGTTTGAGGGTAAGACAAAGTCTTCCATTGTTTGCATTGGAGTGATAGCTTTGGCTTCTTTAAGAAGTCTGCCTACCTCTCTCATCTTCTGTCTGATATAGTCATGCTTGCCCACATCAGCTCCCATCCTGTTAAACAGGTGTTGTCCAAGTTGCATAATGCATTTATCATTCTGAACAGTGCAGGAAACTTCATCATAAACCATGTTGGAAAGTACATTCTTTAAACCCTCACTAATGTCAAGGCCAACAGGAGTGGTGAGAGCACACAAGGATCGTACACGTTTTCTTCCACCTTTGGGTTCACAATCTTTTTTCTTCAGTGGGCAGATTCGGACGTGTCTCCACAAGGACTTTTTAGAATAGAGACCTTGACAATGAATGCAATGAATAAAGTCAACAGCTTCAGTGCTCTGCTTTGACCGGTAACAGGGAATCATATGGCCACCTCCTTGTCTGACAACATCTGCATTGTGAGCAAAGTTGCCCCTTTTCCTGAGGTGGTTCAATCCATTTCTACGCTCTTTAGAGTTTTTTGGAAACATTACCGCTTTTACAACCTCCACCTCATTGCAGTGCACAGTTTCCAGGTGCCTGGCCATTTTTGAATATGGCTTACAGCAGAACAGACAATACTGCTTCTTATCATAAGCTTTAATGCGTACAGTACTGCTGCGTGATGTTGGGGATACTATAATAGTGCTCTGTTGGTTTCCTGTTATGACTTCTGATGTACCAACTGTGTCTTCTGTGAACAGCTTCCTGGGTTTTTTGACTTGCGGTTCTCCAATAGTTTCATCAGAAGAGCTGTCGTTGAAATCAGGAATGTAATCATCATCAGAGTAATGTGTGTTTTCCGAGTCTGACATTTCTGAGGCACTTGAGATCTGAAAAACAACAATCCCTGATAAATTAAATGCACACATAAAAGAGTAAAAAATAAAGATGTTCGAATCTAATGTATCAAAACGTAATTACATCCAATTAGAAAAACTTGACTTAATTGCCACATAACATTACCAACAAGAAAATGATTTATTAGTCTTTAACGCTGCCACAGAAAGCCACTGATGCTAATAAAATGTTCAAAACCAAAAGGCCTTTAATTAATTCACAAGAATTTTAAGATTTTAAAGGCCCATAGTTACTCCAATTACAAATATGGTCAACACTGATAAACACCTGTTTTCTTTTGGAAGACTGTTTTCCCCTGCAATGTCGTCTTTTTCTGCATGACAATTCAACTGCCTGGGGTGGAAGACTCTTTATCTGAAGTTTAAAGAATAAAAAAAAAAGTCTACAAAATATTTATGCCAATACTTTCATTAACAATTAGTATGCAATGCTTTAAGGTTTGCACTGTGGGATGCAAAGAAATAATGCAACCATAAAAGAAACAACTGATAATAGCTAAATATTTATCTGATGAAAAGGGTACCTGGCTTTCAGATGGTGATGTGATATCGGCTAATGAATCAGAGTTGAAGCTGTCCGACAAAAAATCGGAAGTTGATTCGTCTTCCATGATTGAGGCATCATTTGTTGAACAGGACTGCTTTGAACACAAAAAGGACAGTCAGTTATAATCCACTTTTATATGAAGAAAGTTACTTTAAATGTAGTAAAATTAAGTATTATGTACCTGTCTTTCACTCGGTAAGGAAACCTTCTCAAACTTTCCAGAAAAATTCGACAGTTGGTACTAGTTTTTTTTTTTTACATACCTCCGGCTGCGCCAGCTGTTTATCTAGCAAGGCTCGCTGTGACAAAAGATAAGTTTGTTGTTTCTCAAGTGCATTTCTTTTATAATCAGTGCTGCTCGGCTTTGTCGATGTAGCCTGAAATGCCTGTGAATAAACAAAAAAATATGTATTATCAACTACAAATAGACAAATTATGAATATTAAGTACTGTCTTAAAACCAAAAATATTATAATATTATAGTCTCACTTATGAAAGTTAAAGGATAATTGTTTATGTTTTGAGCCAACAATTGTATGATCAAGTTTAGCGTCCTACTAAGCATCCACAAAAATCTCAGTGAAAATAAAACATTCAGAACTATTTGAAAATCTAGTTCAAAAACAGCTCTTTAAACCATTTTCTCAGGACTGCGAAGGCGTGGTAGATAACGTTTTGATTGGCATCATGACAACTCTAATATTTAGAACTCTGTGTGAGTTCTAAATATTACCGACGCTTCCGGGAGAAATTGGGGACCAGACATGCCTTACACTTTGTGTCCCGAACTCTGACAGAGACAAATCGGGGACTTGCACTTTGACAAAAGACAAATTGGGGACTTGATGTACGAGTAACTTCATATTCCAAACACTAACAAGAGACAAATTGGGGACTTGCATACTTTTAGAACAGACAAATTGGGGACTTGACGTTAATGACACTTCCGGTAACCTTTCCATTTTTACCTTTAGATGTGTGCTTTATAAATATTACCGACGCTTCCACCAGAGTGAGTTATTTTTCCAAAACGGAAGCTAGCTAGCCTTAGTTAGCTTCCGTTACCTAGCAACCTAGCCTAGCATAATACTCGTAGCAATGCTATTACATGCTAGTGTTGCTTGTTAGCCTCCTAATTGTAAATTTTGAAGCCATACCATAGCGTTTGTCATATAGTTTTTGTCTATCGGAAAATAGTCGGTTTGAATGTTCAGAATCACACGTGCGACGTTACTCTGTGGGGCCCGCTTTTGAACGATCACATATGTGCGACGCTTCTCCTTAACGGGTTAATAAGAGACAAGCTGGGGACTCGACACAGCTTGCATTACATCTTTGATCGACCTTTCCATATTACTATGCACAAGAACCTCGCTTTTAGCAATACTCGTGGGCGGCGGACCCCTACTCTATCAATGACACATGTAAAATACCTCCAAGTAATGTTCACAAGGGTGTAGAGCTTACCTTTTGTTCTATGGCTGAAGAACTTTCTCCAGAAGCACTGCCTTGTGGTCTATCATGAACGTTTGTCATCTTTTCAGAGGTGGAGGTATGTGTTTGACCAAGTGACCGGAGCTGAAAAAGAACAGATCATTTTAGAAACAGGTCATACAGACAAGGCATGCGTTACAAACAGGATGAGGAGGTGGCAATGGAACATAATGCTGATCGAGGGCCTACTTTATTGAACATGTGTTTTCACGCAATTATCAGTTTACCAAAGGTGCACAAAGCAGTTTGGCAGATTACATGTGATGTCAATCTTAAGGCCCCCGGAAACTTGGTTTCAAGTAGTGAAATGCATGTATGATCAAGTTTAGCGTCCTAGTAAGCATCCACACAAACCTCGGTGGAAATAAAACATTCAGAACTAATTGAAAATCTAGTTCAAAAACAGGTCATTTAGACAATTTTCTCAGGAAGAAAAAGGCTTGGAAGATCACGTTTTGATTGGCATCTTGACAGCTCTGCCTACGTCAAACTCTCTCTCACGACCACAGTCGCGCATAGCAATGGCACAAGAAATCGTGTAGTCCAACCTATTCGCACGATACTTCATTTAAATTGGTCACTGAATGGCGAGTTCTTATCCATATTACTCCCGAGTAGTACAGCACAGTTTGCGTAACGTTACACGTGCAACGTTAGCTGAGATGCCCCTATTTGTTGTCAAAGCTAATGCTAACTAAGCTAGTGCATATCCGCTAACTAACAAGGGAGAAATTGGGGACCTGAAATGCCTTACACTTTGTGTCCCGAACTCTGACAGGAGACAAATTGGGGACTTGATGTACGAGTAACTTCATATTCCAAACACTAACAAGAAACAAATTGGGGACTTGCATACTTTTAGAACAGACAAATTGGGGACTCGATGTTAATGACACTTCCGGTAACCTTTCCATTTTTACCTTTAGATGTGTGCTTTCTAAATATAACCGACGCTTCCACCAGAGTGAGTTATTTTTCCAAAACGGAAGCTAGCTAGCCTTAGTTAGCTTCCGTTACCTAGCATAATACTCGTAGCAATGCTACTACCTGCTAGTGTTACTTTTTAGCCTTTTAATTGTAAATTTTGAAGCTATACCATAGCGTTTGTCATATAGTTTTTGTCTATCGGAAAATAGTCGGTTGGAATGTTCAGAATCACATGTGCGACGTTACTCTGTGGGGCCCGCTTTTGAACGATCACATATGTGCGACGCTACTCCTTAACGGATTAATAAGAGACAAGCTGGGGACTCGACACAGCTTGCATTACATCTTTGATCGACCTTTCCATATTACTATGCACAAGAACCTCGCTTTTAGCAATACTCGTGGGCGGCGGACCCCTACTCTATCAATGACACATGTAAAATACCTCCAAGTAATGTTCCCAAGGGTGTAGAGCTTACCCTTTGTTCTATGGCTGAAGAACTTTCTCCTGAAGCACTGCCTTGTGGTCTATCATGAACGTTTGTCGTCTTCTCAGAGGTGGAGGTATGTGTTTGATCAAGTGACTGGAGCTGGAAAGAACAGATCATTTGAAAAACAGGTCATACAGACAAGGCATGCGTTACAAACAGGATGAGGAGGTGGCAATGGAACATAATGCTGATAAAGCAGGAGAGAAAAGTCCAAATCAAGCACAGCAATTACATTACTAGAATGAGAAGAAAATGTGTTAAATGATGAAATTGTGAAATGGGTGATTATCTCATACCAGGTTGCGCCAAGGCCAATCCAAATCCCCATAGTTATATGTAATCTCTTCACCAGGTACAATGTTTTTCAATGCAAATAGGCAAAGATGTGGCTTCCCATCAACCTCAATTACTTTAATCTTGCAGTTAGGATTCTTGTGGTCGTCATTGATGAGTCTCCCCAAAGAATTATCTTCGACAGATGCATCCACGCTGTTCCGCAAAAAAGTCAATCTTCAAAGTTCAGTATTAAAATAAGTATTACAAAAGCTCCAGCCAGAGTACAGCGACAAGCCTAACTGTCTCAGTGTTGATCAAAGAAAGACACTTGGGTAAATCTACTCTCCAACATAAAAAAAACAAAAAAACACTCCTCTTGAAAATCGACAAAAAAGCAGGAAACTACTTCTGTAGCTGGCTAACCAAAATGTCACGTCACATATTAAAACATAAACAGGCTATACAAAAGTGCATGTATGCCAGTAGTTTTAAATTACCCATTTGTATTTTATTTCCTCAAGAGTTTAAAAATGCTGTTTAGATTCAACCATATACTTACCACCAAGATTTTCCTTTCCACTGGAAATCAAACAGGAACTGTCTCCTGTTTAAGATTCTTTTGAAAGTTGAGTTCCCCTCTGTACTCAAGCACAAACTCTTCTTTATTAAAGATTTTTGTTGCAAAAACACCATAACCTATAAATAAGAAAAATAAACCATCAGGTTTTTAAATAATCTACAAACCTTTTACTATTCATATTCACAGCTGGAATGTCTCTTGACTGCCTAAAACATCTATACAATCATGCAAGAAATATTGTCTGTACATGCAAGTTTTATAGTGGGATTTTAAGAGCGACAATCGTTTAACAATTGGCTTCAGGTGTTCAATTCAGAGACCATGGACGTGCAGTGCTGCGTTTGACATTGTTTGGATAAGAGCTCCGAGATCCCTAAATAGTTATCATATTCGGCCAAAGTTTTGCAATAATTAGAAATTGCTTTTATGATGATTTCAGTTGTGATCCGAGTAATGTAGGTACCAAAGCCACTTAGAAAAACTCAACAGCTGCATCACGAGCACTGTACTATCAACTTATAGTTCCATGAATCTGTGTGTGTGTGCCTCAACGACATCTTAACCACATAGTACATCAAAGTCATTGTGCACTAGAACACAAAATGTAAAGCTTTATACAATCTTAAGAATCAGTGGCATATTTAAAGGTAACACTACTTTAGAGAGAATGGAATTCGTTTTTTTCGACTGCGGAATGTGCTTTTTGTTAGATGTCATCACATTAGAGAGGATTGGCAATTTAGTCAGTGTTAACCTCTGAACAATACTGTAAAATCAGCCTAAAACGCCAAATTGAGGCACACCTACAGTTAATTAAAACATGTTCTTGAACAATTTGGAGTACATGCATTGGTGTTGGTCTCTTTTGAAAGGTGACACTCCAGCAGCCAGAATCACTAAGTGCTACTGGTTTTGAGACATAGGTTTACAAATGTGTTTTGCATACAGATGCCTGCAGATGGTTATAACTGGGAGCTATATATTAGCTATCAGAACAGAGTTGTCGTGGAGCTAGATGAAACCCTTATAAAACGCGTTAATAGTCAAATATTGTTAATTTATTAACTCAATTGAATAGGTATGTGTTTTAGACTAGTTCATGTTATGTAAGGGATAATGTATAGAATGCCGGTCATTTTCGGGAAAATAAGCCCCGACAGGGTGAACAGCATTTCGCCCTGAAGCGGCTCATTTTCCCGATAATGACCGGCGTTCTATATATTATCCCGCTTATTACACGGTTACTTGCCAACAAAATTACTTAATAACAAGTTAATAATAACTTGTTATTATTACACGGCTGTTAATAGTCCCTAATATTTATAAGCATACCTATTCAACCTGCGTTAGGAAATTGCTTTCAAGGATTTGTCCTCAGGCTACTGCTGTAACTACTGTACCGTTTACACTAATCTTTCCCGGTGTGAGCTTTTCCTCATTATAAAAGCCACTATATAAATGCAGCAACACTAAGATATTAACTACAAGTTTTCCACATTGATTTTCTGGCCCACACACACCTTTGAACGGGTCGATGAATTTCTTAAGAAGGCCAGCCCGGTCAACCTTCAATTTTACATAAAATTCTGCCTCCTCTTGTGGACGGACCCGTCTTCTCCTCGTCGATCGTTCATCCATTATCATATCTGTATGATTAGATAACCAATCAGCTATATTCTTTTGAGTAATGATCTTAACCCCTGTGTATATATAACGCAAAGTATATTGTAAATAACACGCAAGTGGGCAATTTGTCTCCAAGTTAGCTAACCTTACTGTACCTGCTGCTTCTAGAAGATGCTAGCTAGCTCTATCTAAATGACAAGTGTTAACTACGTTAGTAATCATTAAACCATGCTAACTAGCATGGTTGGGACATTATAAACTGCATGTAATAACATTATTACTATCTAGTTGGTTAGCTAGCGTGTTTTCGTTCATTTTAGCATGAACTAAGATAGCTACACAAAGATAGCTAGAGCTACATCAAAACGTGGCTTGTAATAGTACTAGCTATTACTAGAGCTAGGCCTACTAGCTCGTACTCAACTTAAATTTGCTAGTAAGAAAATATCCACTTCATATAATTTTCTATTAAATGTTACAGTATTTTCTTTAAAATAACCCCACTCTCTGATGCACTAGGAAAAAAGTAAGCCATTGAGTAGTTACTAACCTTATCTCCTGCAAGTCGAAAGCACAGTGAGCGGTAAATTAAGGCGCGCAGGTTACCAAAAACCGACCTTCTAATGGGGGGAGGGGTGGGGATCTACTGTCCACTCGATGTACTAGAAAACCTTCATGGGGAAAGCATCAGTGAACAGTGACTGAAGTCGCGCAGGTTGGCAAAAACGATTTTGTAATGGGGGGAGGGGTGGGGGTCGACAGTCCACATACTGTACAATAAATTCACAATGTAGCCTATGCTTCATGTTTTGTCTACCCACATTGTTTTGGGGTTTATGTCGTTGTTTATGTTGTGTGTTCTTGTTAGTCGCGTTGGATAAAAGCGTCCGCAATATGACTAAATGTAAGAAACGTTTTCGATTATTGGATTTTTTTCTATTAATAGGCGTATTTAGATCCCATTTCGGGGATCACCTCTACATTTTACTCTTAAGTGTACCGGCACCTTTTCTTGCGTACCGGCACCTTTTCTTGCGTGCCGGTAGGCTAGATTCGAAAAAGTTATCTAGACAGTATAAACTGATGCCTGAGTAAAACAGATTTTCTGCTGCTTTCAAACCTAGAAACTAAACGACTTTCGTTTGTAAGTAGCCTAATTATGTTAGCCTGGCTTCAGAAAGGCACTAAAAGAACGCATGTACCAGAGCCAGACACGTCACCAGAGGGCCTATTTACTCCCCTCCCCCCAGTTCTAGCTGGATTGTTACGAAGCATGCACACAGATTTATTAATTCCAATGTATTATTACAAGGTGGACAGACCGACAAACCATATGTAACTTCTTGATCGTAGACATGTTTTAATCGTGCTGACCACGCGGACTCCTGACACGCTCTGCTCTTGTCCGGCTCTGCTTGTATCTGAAGGGACCAGGGGGGTATTCGTCGTAGCTCGCTAAGCAGTTTAGCGAGCTAATTTTCAGGCTAAGATAAAACACGCCCCTATTTTTGGTTCGTGGAAGCAAGTTTAGATAAATCACCATAGTAACATATCAATTAGCACTAACCTGCTCGAGAGCAGGCTAACTTAAGTGTAGCTGGATAAGCTTGCCACACCCCCGGAAAATAATTGGCAGCTCCCTTTTTGAGAGACCCAGCTGACCAAGGAGATATAGTTCGATTAACTTTCCATATCAATAGAGTTCTTCACGATCGCCAAGATCCTTTATTTCACACGGATGAGTTCTTGTTTGAGCGATATCGATTCAGCTGACAAGGACTCATTTATTTGCAAGACCTTCTCGTGCCGTACATTGCAAATATCACACGCCGCAGCAAGCTATGCTTTATGAGCTTATGCTGCTGTATGTGAATATGTAACGCTATGTTCTAAGAAATGTCTTATCTGTTGTGCCTGTGCTTTTTATGTTTCACTGTGGTAGAGTGGGAAACGTCATATAGATTCCTTCTTATGTCTTGACGTGAAGAAATGGACAATAAAGCTACTTGAAACTTTTACTGTGCTTCAGACTCTCTGCATAGCCTTCAGGTTTTTCGCGTCGGGTAGGCTACATTTTTATACAGTATAAGCGATGCAGAAAACATTGGCAAAGCCACAGCATGCGTTGGTGTAAGAAAAGTGTACTTGGCGCTTAACCAGCTGATCAATCAATTGATCATATTCCTGGCCATGCCCCAGTCAATGAAATCAAAGAGGGATTTACACATAGGCCTACATGCATATACACATATATAGGGTGATATCAGGTAAAATGGGCCATTTAAGGTTTGGGGATCCCAGCCCTGACAAGTAACAGGGGATTTGATTGCTTTATGGTTGCTATGGTGGGCGGGCCAATAATTCAAACAATACTGCACCAGAAAGCTGCATGGTAAGTAGCCTGGCATACCAAATCTAATTAAACTATTATAAGGATGATAAATCTTTTTTTTTTTTTTTACATGCACATAAAAAACTGCATATCTGTCTTGATGGCATCAATCACAAATAATGTTGTTAGTTTGGTATATGAACATATTTTTTGAAAAAGTTATGTTTTTCTTGGTGGTCCAATTTACCTTAACCCACTGAGGTAAAATGGGCAACATGGTTTCAGATGAAATGGGCCATCATCTGTGTCACTCACAAACACACATACACGTGTTGGAGTGTGTGTGAGGGTGTGTGTGTGTGTCACACCATGACCCCCCCAACCGTAATAATGGTAGTAGATATTTTATGTACAGTGAGTATGGCGAAGGAGAAGGAAGAGAGAGGAGAGGAGAAAGGGAGAAGGAAAGAGAGAGAAAAGAGAGTAGGAGCAAGGACCAGAGAGGAAAGGATACAATGATAAAACAGGGATGGAAAGGAAGGCCAAACAATTACAATCTGTGGAAAGAGGAGAGGATGAAGGGGGCCTTAGATTAATACATGGAGGGAGAGAAGAAAGGAATTACAGTGAGTGTGCACCTCTTTTTCAAGAGCATGGGGTGTGCCGCAATCAACACTGCAAAGACGCATCAGTGGAAAGGTGACTGGCAGTGAACATGTGTCAGGGCAGAAGCCCTACCTTCCACAGGAGGCAGAAAGGGAGCTTGCTGCCACCCTCAACACATTGGCGCAGAGGGGGTTTCCCTTCACAAAACGTGATGTCCGGCAAGTGGCCTTTGATTTTGCAGCCAAGAACAACATTTCTGGTTTCTCCAAGACAGCAGGGAGGGCTGGATATTACTGGTTTAAGAACTTTCTAAAGCACAACCCAGAGCTTTGGATGTGCAAGCCAGAGGTCCTGTCTGCAGCACGGGCTGCTGGACTCAACAAAGAGGTGGTTAGCCAGTGGTTTAACCAGTATGAGAGCCTTTTGGTCAAGCTGGGTATTGAGGGCACATCGTCACATATATATGGAACTGTGACGAGTCTTGGCTTCAGGATCATTTTTTTAAAAATTATGGCACATATGAATATGTCTGTTTAATGCAGTTTAAATGTTTTGTGGCTGTATAAGCAACTGTGTTTTAAAAGTAAATTTGATGATAAATTACAATTTCCCTTTGCAGTTTCACTGGCCCATTTTACCTGAACAGCTGGTCCATTTTACCTGAAAATGCTTGTGCCAAAAAAGTTGGCACAGCTGATGTTTCAAGAACTGTAGGGCCTAAATAATTATATTTTATTACATCGTAAAAAAAAAGATCAAAAACAGTCATTAGTAATCATAAAAATACATGCAAAAGGAATATATGGTATTGTATTATTGTCCCAAACGATTTACCAAAAAGTGGCCCATTTTACCTGATATCACCCTAGTACATGCACTTTCAGTAGGCCTACATATATCCTCATAAGTGTCTATGAATTCGTATCAATTATACTCTTTGGCCTTGTTTTTATACTTATTCTGAAAAAGTTGATATAATAATTTTCGCTAGCAAGATCTCATTCGAGGATTAATTTCCATTAAGCCTACTGCCAGCAGGCACATTTAAAGAAATGTGATCTGATTGATCGGGGTAATAAGGCACTAAAGATGAGCCATTTTACCAAAATACGCATTTAGTTTATCGGCAATTTTTTTGCCAAGATGCCTGTCTTGCTCTGGCAGTGGTGGCGGTGTTTGACTTAGCCATGATAATATGCTTATGTGTCTTCGTAGAGACTCATTATAATAGTTTGCTCAGATGGCGAGAATATCACCGCTCTCTCTTTCGTCTTTTCCGCCATCATACCGTTAGAAAATCACGGTTTTGGTGATCGACCTTTCCTGCCTTTTGAAGTGTGGCGTGCTCGTGCACTTGCCCTGATAAGTTTAGCCTGATTGAAATTAACCACATGATTTGGATGCGGATCAGCCGTCAACGAACCGATATTTGCGGTTCTCAGTTAGCTCGCTAAAGTTAACAGGCTAAAGGGACAATGGATTAGCTTAGCTTCAACTCATACGACGAACGGGCCCCAGTTGCGCCTATCAACAAAACAATGCACAAACAGAAATAGTGAGTGTCAAGTCCATCCCATTTTACCTGTCTAGCTTTGAATCTGAAATGTTAAAGAACATAGGATAGGATACAATATACCTGCCCATTGCTATTTATTACCTTAATGGTCTGTGCTGGAGCATGTTTCATAGTCTCCCCTAGCATCTCAACCTCAACTTACATACTTTTGTAAAAGTATGTCAGTTCCCAAATAGTTTCTTGTTATTTTGGAATCTGTCCTTTCCAGCTCTAGTCACTTGGTCAAACTCATACCTCCACCTTGGAGAAAACGGCAAGCGTTCAGGATGGACCACAAGGCAGTGCTTCAGGAAAATGCCCTACCACACGAGTTTTGCTAAAAACAAGGTTTTTGTGCATAGTAATACGAAAAGGTTGATCAAATATGTAATGCTAGCTGTCGAGTCCCGAGCTTGTCTATTATTAAAATGGAAAGGTTACTGGAAGTGTCATGAACATCAAGTCCCCAATTTGTCTGTTGTGTTTTGTTGTTTGATCTGTTCTTTCCAGCTCCAGTCACTTGGTCAAACACATACCTCCACCTCTGAGAAAACGGCAAACGTTCAGGATGGACCACAAGGCAGTGCTTCAGGAGAAAGGCCTTCTGCCATAGAAAGGGAAAGGGGAAACTTTGCTCACAATGCAGATTCACGATCCTTGTGTGCTCTCACCACTCCTGTTGGCCTTGACATTAGTGAGGGTTTTAAGAATGTTCTTTCCAACATGGTTTATGATGCAGTTTCACACACTGTTAAGAATAAATGCATTCTGCAACTCGGACAACACCTGTTTAACAGGATGGAAACAAATGCGGGCAAGCATGACTATATCAGACAGAAGATGAGAGAGGTAGGCAGACTTCTTAAAAAAGTCAGAGCTATCACTCCAATGCAAACAATGGAAGACTTTGTCTTACCCTCAAACTTTCAGCATGTCGTTGCCGCTGTGAAAGTTGTAGCAGGATATTACTTTTTTAATAACCTTTATTTAACCAGATTTAAAAAAAAAAACATTGAGATCGAAACCTATTTCAGCCGGAATACAATACTTACCGTGTTCCTTCCCTTGCACTTAAACTTGGCCACTCTCTACAGAAGATCTGCAGCATTATAGTGAGCAATGCCATGATGATAGGTGACCAAGATCTAGCAGGTTCTGCTCGTGATTTCAGGCTAATACATCAAGTCAGATGGAATGGGACTGGGAGCAATTAGCTATCAGAAAATTTGAACAAAGACCCGCTACTCCAATTCTGCCTCCTCTTGTGGACGGACCCGTCTCCTCCTCTCAGTTGTTTTTCATCCATCATCATATCTGTGTGATTAGATAACCAATCAGCTATAATCTCTTGATTAATGATCTCATGTATATATAACGCAACGCACATTGTAAATAACACGCAAGTGGCCAATTTGTCTTCAAGTTAACCTTACTGTGCCTCTTAGGTGCTGCTTCTATAGAAGACGCTAGCTAGCTCTAGCCAAATGACAAGTGAGTGTTACGTTAGCAATCATTAAACCATGCTAGCTAGCATGGTTGGAACATCAGTAAACTGCATGTAATACCATTATTATTATGTAGTTGGTTAGCTAGCGTGTTTTCGTTCATTTTAGCACGAACTAAGTTTGCTAGCTAGCTGTTGTTGATACAAATGCACAAACACAAAAAAAGCTAGTGCTGGTAGAGCTACATCAAAACGTGGCTTGTAATAGTACTAGCACTATGCCTATTAGCTTGTACATCAACTTGTAAATTACTATTTACTTTTTATTTTTACTATTACTAATTGCTAGTAAGAAAATATCCACTTCATATAATTTTCTATTAAATGTTACAGTATTTTCTGTAATATAACCCCACTCTCTGATGCATTAGCAAAAAAGTAAGCCACGAGTATAGTAACCGACCTTACCTCCTGCAAGTCGGAAGCACGGTGAGCGGTCAATTAAGGCTCGCAGGTTACCAAAAACCGACGTTATAATGGGGGGAGGGGTTGGGATCGACAGTCCCTCGTGGTTTGGTTGGCCAGTCAATTGACATTTTGCATATAAATTCTGGTCACCATGTTATAATATTAACTCATGCATGTATAGCCTACAATCTCTTTTATCTTACATTTTTTTCTGAATGGCTGGTCAAAGAAAATATTTGCAGTGATTTGGTTAGTCAAGCGTTGCCTATATTCGTCATGCTCATAGGCTAATTAACAATCCGGTGCTTGAACAATCATGCCTTACAATTACTTTACCCTCATATTGCCTATTGTAGCTTATCTCTACTTTATATTAGGCTAATAGGCTATAAACTTGCTCCGGTGCTTGAACAATCATGCCTTACAATCACTTTACCCTCACATTGCCTATTGGATCACGGAGAACAGGCTGTTATGTTGCCACTGTCTATTTCAGTATTTAATAACAAAATATAGGAATACTCTATAGCCTACATATGACTATGTATAGCCTATCTCTACTTTATATTAGGCTATAAGTCTGTATAAACACTGTATTTAGAGAATTATGCAGCCCTCCTTTAGGTAGGAGTGTGGCTTCGGTCCAATAATGCTGCGACCGCATCGGTTCAGGTCTGATGGGCTTCCCGTAGAATCGAGGTCTCGGTCATTGCATTGGAAGAACCATTACCTAAACAAACTCTTTTTACTGAAACAATTCATTACACATATATTGTCAATTTTTCCAACCCTTCCCTGCTCCACCCTGCCTACTCTTTACTATTCAATCCTGCTCTGCTCTATTCAGGTTCTCCTTGTAAAATGTTAACCACTATGAATATAAATGAAAACAAATTCCATGCAAGTCTTAACATTAATGGAAAAAGGTATACTTTCTTAGTACAGTGACTGTTTACACTGACAAAGACTTAATAGGAACTTGTCTTTCGTCTCAGTGATGCATTTCTGTCCCTGACATAGTTCTTTATGACAGTTAGTTAGATCTACATTACCCTGCCTTCTGTGAGAGTAGTTAAGGCACCTGCTGAAACAAACTCATTCCATCTGGCTTGATGTATTAGCCTGAAATCACGAGCAGAACCTGCTAGATCTTGGTCTCCTACCATCATGGCGTTGCTCTCTACATTGCTGCAAATCTTCTGTAAAGAGTGGCCAAGTTTAAGCGCAAGGGAAGGAATGCGGTACGTATTGTCTTTCGGCTTATATCCTGCTACAACTTTCACAGCGGCAACGACATGCTGAAAGTTTGAGGGTAAGACAAAGTCTTCCATTGTTTGCATTGGAGTGATAGCTTTGGCTTCTTTAAGAAGTCTGCCTACCTCTCTCGTCTTCTGTCTGATATAGTCATGCTTGCCCACATCAGTTCCCATCCTGTTAAACAGGTGTTGTCCAAGTTGCATAATGCATTTATCATTCTGAACAGTGCGGGAAACTTCATCATAAACCATGTTGGAAAGTACATTCTTTAAACCCTCACTAATGTCAAGGCCAACAGGAGTGGTGAGAGCACACAAGGATCGTGAATCTGCATTATGAGCAAAGTTTCCCCTTTCCCTTTCTATGGCTGAAGAACTTTCTCCTGAAGCACTGCCTTGTGGTCCATCTTGAATGTTTGCCGTCTTCTCAGAGGTGGAGTTATGTGTTTGACCAAGTGACTGGAGCTGGAAAGAACAGATCAAAAAACAAAACACCAAAGACAAATTGGGGACTTGATGTTCATGACACTTCCAGTAACCTTTCCATTTTAATAAGAGACAAGCTCGGGACTCGACAGCTAGCATTACATCTTTGATCAACCTTTCCGTATTACTATGCACAAAAACCTTGTTTTTAGCAAAACTTGTGTGCGGCGGACCCCTACTCTATCAATGACACATGTAAAATACCTCCAAGTAATGATCCCAAGGGTATATATATAGCATTCCTAATCCAGTAGAAAGCGTGCAAGCGCGTGTTTTGGCTATACAAGGGTGTAGAGCTTACCTTTTGTTCTATGGCTGAAGGCCTTTCTCCTGAATCACTGCCTTGTGGTCCATCCTGAACGTTTATCGTTTTCTCAGAGGTGGAGGTATGTGTTTGACCAAGTGACTGGAGCTGGAAAGAACTGATAATTTCAGAAACAGATCATGCAAACAAGGCATAATTTACAAACAGAATAAGAAAGTGACGTATATATATGCGCCAAGACCAAGCCGAATCCCGGTAGTTGTCTTGTGGACGGACCCGTCTCCTTGTCGAATGTTTTTTATTAGACATCATCTTATCTGTATGATTAGATAACCAATCAGCTATATTATCTTAAGTAATGATCTTAACCCCTGTGTATATATAACGCAACGCACATTGTAAATAACACACAAGTGGCCAATTTGTCTCCTACTGAACCTTACTCTGCCTCTTAGCTGCTGCTTCTATAGAAGACGCTAGCTAGCTTTAGCTAAAGGACAAGTGTTACGTTAGCAATCATTAAACCTTGCTAGCTAGCATGGTTGAGACATGTAATAACATTATTACTATCTAATTGGTTAGCTAGCTGTTTTCGTTCATTTTAGCACGAACTAAGATAGCTACACAAAGATAGCTAGTTAGTAGAGCTACATTACATACAGTACTAGCACTCGCCTATTACTAGCTCGTAGCTACGTCAACTTGTAAATTACTTGCTAGTAAGAAAATATCCACTTTATATAATTTTCTTTTAAATGTTACAGTATTTTCTGTAAAATAACCCACTCTCTGATGCATTAGGAAAAAAATAAGCCATTGAGTAGTTACTGACCTTATCTCCTGCAAGGGAAAAGCACAGTGAGCGGTATATTAAGGCGCGCAGGTTACCAAAAACCGACGTTCTAATGGGGGGAGGGGTGGGGATCGACAGTCTACGTGCTGTACATGAAGTCGTGCAGGTTGCCAAAAACAATTTTCTAATAGGGGGAGGGGTGGGAATCGACAGTCCACGTTCTGTACAACAAAATCACAATGTATGCTTCATGTTTTGGCTACCCACATTGTTTTGGAGACTATGTCCTCGTTTATGATCATTGACCTATCACCTTTTGCTCTTCCTTGTAAGTCGCTTTAGATAAAAGCGTCTGCTAAATGACTAAATGTAAGAAAACATTTTGATTATTGGATTTATTTCTATTAATTGGCGAATTTAGATCCCATTTCGGGGTTATTTAATTTCAAAACCCGAACCCCCCCCCCCACACACACACACACACACACAATTTGTTTTTATTTATTAAAAAACAATATACCAACTAATTTGTAAGCTTTGGAGCACACAAAAGCCACTGGCCATTGGGCCTATGTGTAAATCTGACCAATGTTACCAACGGTAAGGCTCCTTCTATTACAAGAGTCTTGGAGACACACACGCAGCCTGGCAGAAGGGATCAGTTGTCTTGTCTCTTTGTTGGCGACCTATGTGTTGCACCTCAACATTGGTGTTTAAAAAAAATATTCACCTCCCCCACTATCTAAATGATCAGATTAATTACAAATGATGCATTTGGTGTGTAATACTGCCGCAGTTTTTTTCTTTAATGCTGCAGGCCTACCTCTAACAACAGAATCGGCCCAGATCAACCGCTCTAGCTGGATTGTTAACGTGCACACAGATTTATTAATTCAAATGTATTATTACAAGGTGGACTGACAAACCACTTGTAACTTCTTGATCGTAGACATGCTTTAATCGTGTTGCACGCAGACTCCTGATACGCTCTGCTCTTGTCCGGCTCTGCTTGTATCTGGCTCCACTCCACTGACTCGAGCCATTTGCCCAACTCTGAAGCTGAGCTGCACACGTACATTGATCCAAATCTGTTCCTCTGCCATGCTCCAAGTCAGTGGTTCCCAACACACCTGATTCAAATGAATGGGTCGTGATCCAGCTCTGCAGAAGCCTGCCGACTATGAATCAGGTGTGTTGGAGCAGGGAAACATCCAAAACAGGCAGAGGCAGAGGACCAGGTTTGGGAAACCCAATGTCACACATCCGACATTACCAAACCCATCCTTTGACTAACAGTGCGTGTCCACTACAGCGGAATCAATTTTCAATGAAACCGGGCGTTGACGCTCGTGTAGGGCATTGTGGGAGCGTACGCGAGCGCCAACGCCTAGTTTAATTGAAAATGGATTGGAAGCCGACGCTCCGCTCCGCTGTAGTGGACACGCACGGTAATACCCTCCCTCTCCACCGCTCCTCAATTGCAACACACGGGTGTTGTAATTGGTGGTGTGGTTGGCCAGTCAATTGCCATTTTGCATAAACTTTGGTCACCATGTTATAATAATAACGTATTCATTTATAGCCTACAATCTTTTTTATCTTACATTTTTTCTGAATGACTTATAAAAAAAAAAAACGATGGCAGAGTGATTTGGTTGCAATCAAGTGTTCACATATTTGTCATCCTCAGGGCTAATTATGATGAATCCGGTGCTTGAACAATCATGCCTTACAATCACTACCCTCACATTGCCTATTGGATCACGGAGAACAGGCTGTTGCCACTGTCTATTTCAGTAGGCCTATTTTATAACAAAACATAGGCGTAGTCTATAGCCTAGATCAAGGCCGTAATCATAATACATATTAAGGAGTAATGAGTGACCTGTTGTATCATTGGGCCAAATTGGAAAAAATCGGGTCCATGACTTTTTGAGCTATTGGGCCATTTAGCGGAGAAATATAATAATAAGAATACTAACAAAAACAATAGGTTTCCTCCTACCGGAGGAACCCTAATAATGAATTGAACGGTGAACACGTTCATATTATCTGAGGTCTATAGCTCAAACGTTACGGAATCTGTTCCTTCTCCTGAGGAGAGACGCTGTCTAAATCGAATGCTTGCACCATGGAGTTGCTCAGTGCCCGTAAAATGTTCGCTATGGGACATTTCTCCCTGACGTCACAACAACAACAATCTTACTTCCGGGTGGATAACGTCTATCTTGGCTGGCGAAAGTTAACCTTAACAAGCCAACAGGATTTTCCATGTCATTTAACCACAAACACGTTTTAGGATTATTATGATTATCACACGTTTCATGATTATGCTTGTGAACGGAAAAACGAGACGTTCCCGATGCTGTTGATATTGTTAGCGAATAACGGTAATATTGTAACGGTGTATCAAGCTCGTAGTGACTGAGATAGCTACTGCTGTAGCTACAATATCCAACTTAACGGTTAAAGATTTTCTGGAATGCGTGAACTTTCTAGCTATCTGTCTGGACAAAATAATTTTCCTTCGGGGGTTAATTAAGTACCTATTTATCTTATTGACTATGGAAACTTTATCATTGTAATGATGAGCAGTTTTGAGGATTTGTGGATCGATGAGCAAGCAGAGTTAACAGTAGAAAAGTAAATGTTGGATAAAGCAAACATTAAGATTTCTTATTATATGGCAACGACGGTACGAGCTTTCTGATTGGCTAATGGGTAGTCATGCCAGCCGCGTATTGCCCTCGGATCCGTATTGCCCTCTGACGTCAGCTTCAAAATGAGCGATATCGACGAGTCAGCTGCTGAGTTTTACTATCCAGATGATGCTGAAAAGATTTGTCATCGAAAGTGAGGATGAAGACTAGACTCTTTGAATCACTTGTGTCATTATTTTGTGTTGAAATTAAAGCCATTTTAGCAGAACCATGTTGTCCGCTTTCTATCAAAAGTAATAAGTTGCTAGGCAACACATGAAATACACCGTGAGAAGACTTGAGAGCTAGCTACAATTAGGCTGAACTTGTAGTCTGAACGCTATAATTAGCCTGAACCTCGACGTTCGGTCATGCCGGTAAATATCAAACCTTGGCTTTGCCATATCAACCTCGCTATCGCTCAGTCGATACGTTCCAGCCTCAGTTTGATATTTCCCGGCATGACCGAACGGTCGAGGTTAGTAAGTAGTTATTATCTGTTAAATACTGATTGTTTCATATATTAGGTACGTCTGTATATAGCGTATATATATTGTTTTCATATAGTTCAAGTTCAAGTCTTTTATTGTCCGATGCACATTCTTAAGACAATGCAAGCACCTGGCATTTACATATGCCTAACATTAGTACACAGAACATAAATTACATCTATGCTAAGCTTAAATAAGTAAACCCACTAAATATACAGATATCTATAAATAATACAATACAAATTACTGTAAATACTGTTTGTACTGTACTAGAAAGCTTACGCAGTCCAGAAAATCTTTAGCTAATCGTTAAGTTGGATATTGTAGCTACAGCAGTAGCTAGTAGCGATCTCAGTCACTACGAGTTTGATACACCGTTACAATATTACCGTTATTCGCTAACAATATCAACAGCAACAACATTGGGAACGTCTCGTTTTTCCGTTCACAAGCATAATCCTGAAACGTGTCCATGGTTAAATTACATGGAAAATCCTGTTGGCTTCAATGGCTTGTTAAGGTTAACTTTCGCCAGCCAAGATCGACGTTATCCACCCGGAAGTAAGATATTTGTTGTTGTGACGTCAGGCTGAAATGTCCTATTGGTCAATACGTATCACCTGACCTGTACGAAAACCCCATGCAGTACCACAAGTTCGCCACAAGAGGTCCCTTTTTTTTTACACAATTTGAAGGGGGGGGGGGGGGGGGTATACACTTTTTTTTCACTCAAATCAAGAAAAACTACATTTTTGGAACTTCACAGATAATAAGCCCAAACACCATTTTAGAGCATGCTGTATTCATCTGTAGTACTTGAAAAATGGGGACCGTCATTTTGGTCCCCAATTTGCAAGACGTCCCCGATGTACTGGTGTGTACTCATACAATTGTCCCGAAATTTCACATAGGTAAACACACACACACACACACACATCTTTGCCTGGCCTTCTCTCCTCTCTCTTTTTTCCTTCTCACAGCCTCTCTCCTACACAGATTCACTACACATACTTCTGCCTGGGCCTACTTCCCATCCAGTCTGCTTCTCACTCCATGCACACACACACACACATCTTTGCCTGGCCTTCTCTCCTCTCCTCTCTCTTCTTTCCTTCTCACAGCCTCTCTCCTTCACAGATTCACTACACATACTATTGCATGGGCCTACTTCCCATCCAGTCTACTTCCCACTCCATGCACACACACACACACACACACCTCCTTGCCTTGCCTCTTCTCTTCCTTTCTTCTTCTCCCTTCTACTCTCTCCCACAGCTTCTCTCACACACAGATTCACCACACATACTGCTGCTTGGGCCTACTTCCCATCCAGCCTGCTTCTCACTCCATGCACACACACACACACATCTTTGCCTGGCCTTCTCTTCTCTCCTCTCTCTTCTTTCCTTCTCACTGCCTCTCTCCTTCACAGATTCACTACACATACTACTGCCTGGGCCTACTTCCCATCCAGTCTGCTTTCCACTCCATGCACACACACACACACACACACCTCCTTGCCTTACCTTGCCTCTTCTCCTCTCTCCCACAACTTCTCTCACACACAGATTCACCACACATACTGCTGCTTGGGCCTACTTCCCATCCAGTCTGCTCCTCACTCCATGCACACACAGATACTGGTTATTGTACCAATGTGAGGACTTTGACTCAGACCCCATGAAGTGAGAGCCACCTTATCTGGAGAAGCAGGGAGCCTGCTAAACTATATTTCAGCACTAGGTGGCTCCCACGAGACCAGAAGTCACCTCAAAATCACGAAACACTCGTAAGAAAAAATGTTCAGAGGCCCGTGGGAGTGAGGACCATTTGGTTACTACTCAGTTACTAGGCCGATTTTAGATCACATGACTTTTCTTTTTTTTTATCCACCGGATCTCCATTTTTAATTTATGCTGCTCAAACAGGGACTATGGCATTTACTTACTTGTCGACAAACCAATTTGCATAAGTTTAAATTAAACTATTTCATGTAAATGCAGATTGTGGTGTACGCGTTTTTATTGACTTCTTTTGATAAAGTATTTTAACTACCGAACTATTACAGATGCGTTAGCAATTTTGTCATGAAATCATTTAGGTCACGTACGCACACAAAGATTATTTCAACAACGCAGAATGCAAATTTATTTATCTACTTATATAATGAAGCAGATTAATAGCGTTAAGTCAATCACAAAATAAAATACTGAGCACTTGAGGGCTGGACATGTTTGCCTATCACACAGACCTTTCGCAGTCAGACAGTGCCACCAACGCAACAACCTTGTTTCTGTATCATCATACAAAAATCTCAAAGAAATAATACATGTATAGTGCCTTGTAAAGGATAATGACTCACCAAGACGACAGGTCCATTTCTTATGAGGGCAAACGTATTTAATACCTAGCTGTTTACGTCTTGTAGAGGGCTAAACCGCAACAACAAATCTACAGTACGCTATTCATAACACCTGACGAGTTGGCTAGCACAAGGGATCTAGTTATTTAGCTTATAGCATCCTACATGTTTTCACATTATTTTGCAAACCTGGTGTATTCTAGTGGGGAGTATTGCTCCACCTGTCTCGAATAAAGTACTATTTAAGGTAAATCACGTATAGTTTTTAGTGATGTTGGTGCAAACAAAGTAGTTAAAGATAGACAAGTATTGCCAAGTATTAGTCATACATATGCATCCAGACCCCAGACCACTACAGCCTGATTGCTGTTTGAAAATTCTAGGCATTGTAACACCCTAACCATCCCAACAAACATTCTTGCTGGGAAACTCACCACCAGCTTCCACCTAGATGACCAACTTGCCCTGTGGATTATGGACTTTACGTGCTGGTCATCACCTTCTTTGACCTCCAACACACTTGAATCAGACAGTTCAGAGATCCCAAGGAATCTTAAGGCATGCCGCGTGTTCAGTCTTTCCTGGCTGTCCTTGTCAATATGTATAAGATATATTGGAAAGGTGACGGTTTAAGTTGACAAACTTTACCTTTATTAGAACTCCAACTTATGTCATAACTCTATGCCCAAAGCTTGGATGAACAGGAGGGACATCATGACATTTAATGAGCAAAAGTAGTTGGATCAGTAGTCAACATTTAAAACAGAACAATGCAGACCCCAAAGCTCCCCATCCCTACTAACCCTCTTTAGCCCCTAACTAACATGTTTTGCTTAAACTATACATGTAACTCAGTGGTTCCCAACCCTGGTCCTCAGGGCACCCCTGTCCTGCATGTTTAAGATGTTTCCCTGCTCCAACACACCTGATTCAAATGAATGGGTCATTATCCAGCTCTGCAAAAGCCTGCTTATGACCATTCATTTGAATCAGGTGTGTTGGAGCAGGGAAACATCTTACACATGCAGGACAGGGGTGCCGGACCAGGGTTGGGAACCACTGATCTAACTAACCACCCTCATCCTTAAACTAACCCAGGGGTGTCCAATCCTGGTCCTCGAGGGCCACTGTCCTGCATGTTTTAGATGTTTCCCTGCTCCAGCACACCTGATTCAAATGAATGGTCATTACCCGGCTTCCACAGAGATTGATAACGACCCATTCATTTGAAACAGGTGTGCTGGAGCAGAGAAACATCTAAAACATGCAGGACAGTGGCCCTCGAGGACCAGGATTGGACACCCCTTCTCTAACCCATCTTATTTCTTATCTTTTAATCCTGCTTCATCACGAGCCATTTTTTTCTTCATACTTTGAATAGAATTGTGAAGATAATTTTTAATGTCTTTCCAAGATCTTCTGTGGAGGGTAGGCTCTTTATTGAGGCATGTCATGCACTCAGTCTTCCCTGGTACTCTTTGTAAAGTTATGTATTTCCCCAGGTGCTGATAAACTGCATTCCTTTCTTCTGGTCTCCAGGGCATCTTTTGACCTTTCACAGCTCCTACAGAAAGGACAACAAAAATGAATACAAAGTAAATTATGTAACTGTTTGATGGTGTGCTTAGACCCTTTACAACTCACTATGGATGTCTCGAAATTGCCTCAAACTTACGTGACTCTTCATTTGCAACAGTGGAGGAAATTCTGGGTTGTTTCTTTGGTGGAACAGCACTCTTTGGAATCAGCTTACCCTCTGTGTCTGAAAAACATTCAAGCACACAATTATTTAACTGTTTAATGGTGTGCTTAGCCCCTTTACAACTCTCACTATGGATGTCTCGAAATTGCCTCAAACTTACCTGACTCTTCATTTGCAACAGTGGAGGAAGTTCTGAGTCGTTTCTTTGGTGGAACAGCACTCTTTGGAATCAGCTTACCCTCTGTGTCTGAAAAACATTCAAGCACACAATTATTTAACTGTTTAATGGTGTGCTTAGCCCCTTTACAACTCTCACTATGGATGTCTCGAAGTTGCCTCAAACTTACCGGACTCTTCATTTGCAACAGTGGAGGAAGTTCTGAGTCGTTTCTTTGGTGGAACAGCATTCATTGGAATCAGCTTACTCTCTGTGTCTGAAACATTTAAGCACACAAACTAATGTTTTAATCAAACAATATATACAGCCATCTGAACAAATTTGATGGTCAATATGTCAAGAATTCCAACAAATGTGTATAATGGCATACCAGTCTCATCATCTGCATCAAAATCCCGGGTGGGAGAGGAGCTGATGGTAAGAACTGTGAAACAAGCAAGACATGATTTAAGTTATGACACTTTCATCCTCCTAATTTTGACTGCATACAATCCCACAAGCCAATGAATTTTGCTCCAACATCTGTAGTTACAGGTTGGTTAACCTTGTAGCCTCTGAGGATCATGGCTTACCTTTCTCATCACTGTCTGAGGTACTGTCTGTGGCGTCTTCTCGTCTCTGAAGAACCCTGCTTTCTGTGTCTGAAAAATGTAATTTGTTTAGTAAACCAATTCATTCATTCATTGGTATAAGGGAAAATATATCAAGTTTACACACCAGTTGTGTTGACAGAGATTTCATCAAGAGATTTCGCCTTGTACGTGTGTGTCCCTGCTCAATGGCCATCAGCACTCTGCTGATTTTGGCAAGTTGAAGTGTGTTTTCGGTCATGCGGTAGTACTCTCGATGGACACGTATGTCATGGCCCTTGAACTTTGCAACCTGGTCCATTTCATTGTCTTTTAAATTCATGATTTGGCACAGTGTAGCAACATGTTTCCTAAGTTTGGTGGACCTGAGTCTCTCAGGATGAGCCGCTTTACAAGCATCTGCTAACTTGCGCAGGCAGTCTGCACCTCTGATGGGAGTCATTGCCTCGACTCTGGCAAACACATAAGGGTTGTCTTCTGGCACACCAACCTCAGATCGATACTTGTTAAGTAAGTCAAGTGATTCAGTCACCCTTTTGGTGAGGAGGATAGGTACTTTGCGACCTCTTTTCCCCATTATCTCTAGCCGTGTGAACTGTTCACTTAGTTCTTGCTCTAACTTTGAGAGGCTCTGGTAGACATCAGCATTAAGTGGAGCCCTGTTTCTGTTGTGATAGGTCTGTATCAGTAACTTTGATGCCTCCCCTTCACATCTCCGATTGAAGAGTATAACCTGTGCAAGCAGACTCTCGCATAGAACCTTCCAAGCTGTTGGACTAGGTGCCTCAAACAGTTGTTCTTTTGATTTCTCTTCCAAAGCCTTGAGGTGTTTTTGGAGTAGGACTACATCTTCTGTCAGCGGAATCATGTCATCTTTGTTCCATTTCTTCTCTTCTAGGTTAGTCCTGGCACGTTTGGAGACATACACACTCCAGTAGGTATCGATCAACTTGATGAAGTTTGCTGCATCCTTTTCCGACGCAGAATCTTCCTGTTGCACACTTTCACCCACAATTCTTTCAGCCACCCTCTTCAAAGAATATCCCAGCTTGCAGGCCAGTGATGGAATATTGAAACTCCTCTTTTGTTTTAAATATCCACAAACGTTTAGGGCTGCTGATACAGCCAACTTGAATCTAGATGGAACACAGACCTCCCTTAGAGTTTTGACACTTGGATCAATTATTTTGACAGCAAGGATGAATCTACCCAACTCCCTCATTTTTTGAGCACAGTAGCCAAGTTGACTTTCCTTGTGTGTGTCATACATGAGTTCTGCATATGTACAGATCAAGGGGTCTGACTTCAACTCCATAGAGCCCAAATCAACTCGCATTTTGTCCGTAACCTTTCTGCTTTCTTCGGAGGCATGACTTCCGTTCGGAATGAGGCAGGTTGCTGAAGCTTGTACTCTCTCCCTTTTGGAAGACTTTGCTTCTGGTCTTAATTTAAATTTTTTCTGGTGCTTCCAAAGGTCATTTTTAACAAATAAAGCTTAACAGTATTTGCATGGCAGGTATTTGCTTGGTGATACATCATGTGTGGGCTGCCTCCATGTTACAAGCTCTCCATCACGTCGTTTTAATACTTCAACATTGTGGTGATAGTCACCTTTGTTTCTGATTTTTTCAAGCAAAGCTAGACGTTGTTTGGAGCCTTTTGAGAAGCTGATTACGCGACTTACTTCTAGTTCCTTATTGTGTTTCCTTTCAAGGTATTTTGCTTTGAGATTTTTGACAATAGATACAGTAATGTTTCTTGTCCCATTTTCTTCTTCCCCCTACTTTACTGCACTTTTTAACAGACAATGTTAACTCACCATTATCCACTGTACTGTCACAGACTTCCATCGGAGTGACTGGAGACGATTTCAATGGGGATGCACATGAATCCTCAGACAGGCTTCCCTCTGGCTGCTTTGCGGCGCTGGCTGGCTGCTTTGCGGCGCTAGCAAGCTTTTTCAATGGGGATGCACATGAGTCTTCCGAAGTGCTTTCATCTGGCAAATACTCTGATACACTGCAATCCGTATTACTCTCTGCATACTGGGGATCCTTTAAAAAATGAAAACACAAATTGATAACATTCCCTGAAATGCTCCCTAACCAAAAGGTTTGTTTAAATATGAATATGTTGTACAGCACTTATTTAACAAAGTGGTACATTAACTACATACACACACACTGCACAATATCTTTAATTATATTGGTATAACAGCATTACTAGTAACAGTTAACCTATTATCACTTAGCAGTTGAATGCCTACAACTTTTCTCTCAACTTGACCGAGTTAAACTTATATAGAGGTTGAGAAATTTGTTTTAGGGGGAAAATGTGATATGGAGGGGATATAATGGAGGTTGTGTGGATCTAAAATATCTAGCGTATAGAAAACCAAAGACCTATTCAAACAAAATGAAGAGTTAAACTTAATACGTAGCAAGCATCTGAAATAACAAACAGGTCAATTAGGCGAGTTTACGGTACCGAGTGGCTATGAAGATGGCCTAACGTGCCACATGTGCGGCCTTTACTAAAGCTCGAATCACAACACAAGAAGGATGCATTTTAGACAGATAACAATAGATATAATTATCATCATTTATATACTCAGCATTTGTTGATGTACATTGAACCAAATACCTAGCTACTACAATATTATTATCGTGACTGCTAGCATTGGTTTTACGGAAACATCCACATGCAGCATCGCTGTTTGGCCTTTTCTCTTAAATGCTTTGCTAATATGCATTGTTGGAAAGTTACCATTAGTATCATTAGTAGCATTAGTAAGCTTCAACCATTAGTATAATCATTGGTAAATGTGAATTGTAATCATACTCCATCGAATTAAAATATTTTCACAGGCAATCAACTTTTCATCAAGCATCCGCCTAACTTACCTGGATCGGAGCTTAACTCTGAATGGCATGCGCTACGCTGTTTTGCGACTTTATAGATTTTCCTATTGCATATTCATGAGGCTAATTGTAGTATAATATAATATTAGTATTCAAAAAATACATTTTTATAAAAACGTGCTTACCTTTTTTACTGGTTTCTCTGTAGATTCTTGATCCGTAGTACGGTTCATGTACGTGTAATTTTGGAAAGTCATTTCACATTTGGCATGATGCAAACAAAGTTGATGCAGTCGCCTATGGAAAGTATCCATGTTGATCCAGTCTCATTCCAGAGACACGTTGATAAACACTGCTTAAGCCTATGCATAAATCTACGTGGACATGTGTCCACGTGCCCTAGTGGAACCCCTAACTAAATGTCTTTAATATGAATACATGTTCTGATAAAATAATATAAATGTTTAGTTATTCAGATTTTAGAACGTTATTTCGATTTGCTTGCCAATAGCAGGTGATTGGTAATAGATTAATGAGTGGTTCTCAACTGCCTTTTTGTGTTTATGTTGGTGTGCTTCTCAAATACCATTTGAAGTTACATATAATATGAAACTGACAATGTGACATGTACATTAGTCAAGAGAAATGTTAGATAGAAAAGGGGATGCAGTACATACAGTAGATAAGGAGTTTGGTGTAATATAATATCCTTAAAACAGCTGTCTTCATTCAAGGAATAAATCACATGTATTAGGTTACTGAGAGAACAGTCAGTCAGGCAGTCAGACATTCATGTAATCAAGAGTCCAGAACAGTCAGGTGGTCATATCTGACCTTGGAGGTGAGGGGACAGCTAGCCTTGTACAGCTAGTCAAATTGTTAAGACAGTCAGGCTTCTGCTCTTGATAGAACATGAAGAAATCTGTTATGTTATCAGTCATAAGTCCAGATGGCAAGGTAGCCAGAGCAGTTTGCAAATGAAACTCACAGCAGCTGGTCATTAAAAAGTCAGACAGACAGTTTTCCAGAGTCCCAATTCTCACGTAGTAAGACATGTATGAAGGCTAATGGGGCACTGGGGTGGAATTTGGAGCTAGGGAAACCTGTTTAGAGAGTCTGTCTGGTGAAATTCAAGCAACCAATGACAAATATCTAAGTAAAAGCGCTATTGATACCATTGTAGACAGGTACAAGTTTCTCGATGCTTGGAATGCTTTTTCAGGGTATAAACCCATCAGTGCAGTGTTTTGCAAACAAACATCCTTCTAAGTTCCCAGTAGTCTGGCCTGTGTGGCTGACTGTTCTGGGCTGTGTGGTCCTGTCCTGGCCTGTATGGTTCTTTGCTTGCATGCTTGTCTGACTGTGCTGGCCTGTGTGGACTTGTTCTGGCCTGTATGGTTCTGTGCTGGCCTGTGTGGTTCTGTGCTTGCCTATGTGGCTGACTGTGCTGGCCTGTGTGGACTTGTTCAGGCCTGTGTGGTTCTGTTCTGGCCTGTGTGTCTGACTGTGCTGGCCTGTGTGGACTTGTTCTGGCCTGTATGGTTCTGTGCTGGCCTGTGTGGTTCTGTGCTTTCCTGTGTGGCTGACTGTGCTGGCCTGTGTGGACTTGTTCAGGCCTGTGTGGTCTTGTTCTGGCCTGTGTGGTTCTGTGCTGGCCTGTATGGTTCTGTGCTGGCCTGTATGGTTCTGGCCTGTGTGGACTTGTTCAGGCCTGTGTGGTTCTGTGCTGGCCTGTATGGTTCTGTGCTTGCCTGTGTGGCTGACTGTGCTGGCCTGTGTGGTCTTGTACTGGCCTGTGTGGACTTGTTAGGCCTGTGTGGTTCTGTTTTGGCCTGTGTGTCTGACTGTGCTGGCCTGTGTGGACTTGTTCTGGCCTGTATGGTTCTGTGCTGGCCTGTGTGGTTCTGTGCTTGCCTGTGTGTCTGACTGTGCTGGCCTGTGTGGACTTGTTCAGGCCTGTGTGGTCTTGTTCTGGCCTGTGTGGTTCTGTGCTGGCCTGTATGGTTCTGTGCTGGCCTGTATGGTTCTGTGCTTGCCTGTGTGGCTGACTGTGCTGGCCTGTGTGTTTCTGTGCTGGCCTGTATGGTTCTGTGCTGGCCTGTATGGTTCGGTTCAGGCCTGTATGGTTCTATGCTGGCCTGTATGGTTCTGTGCTGGCCTGTGTGGACTTGTTCTTGCCTGTGTGGTTCTGTTCTGGCCTGTGTGTCTGACTGTGCTGGTGTGGACCTCCATCAAAACAACAATGGATCACTATCTGCTACTCCCAAATCAGCCCCACATGTTTGATAAGGAGAGCACAGGACTACGAGTAACTGACTATTAGGACTATGTTGCATGGACTGATTCACTTAACTATAAAGTAATTAAAAGTAATAATATATCTTAAAGTGACCACAACACATTTTCCTTCTAACATTTTTCCTCCCTAAATTGCCCTCTCTGATTTGAGTCCTCTGACTTACACACACCACTGACCACCTGCCATAAACATCACTTGAACCAGCTATGCCACTCAGAACCTAGTGAGGGAGGGGTGAGTGAGATGTGCTGGAATCCAAATCAAATGTAACAAACTGTCACTTACCAACCTCTCCCAAGGCCACACAATATGCAGCCTTAGGTCTCCCAACTTTTATGACTGGCACACAAATGTTTATTTGGTATATTAGGAGAATATTCAAAGTGGCCAATTAATCTATACAAAATACATTTCATGCAATTACATCATTGCATAGCCAATGCAATGCAAAATTTGGCTGAATATCCGAAAAAAAAGTGTAGCCATCTAGAAAATCTCATGAACAAACTAAAAGTTGCATTATTAAAAAAAATCCTAGATATAATTTATTTACATGTGTAAATAAAAATCACAGTAAGATTGATAGTCTCTGTCAAGATTTCAGATCGCATCGCAGTGAGTTCAGAGCAGAGGGGGTGGGGGAGAGGTATCTGCATAAAAACGTCCGCTAAATTACTAAATGTATCGTTTTCAAACTGCCACTTACCTCCCAAAGCCACACAATATGCAGCCTTAGGTCTCCCAACGTTTATGACTGGCACAAATGTTTATCTGCTTATGTTAGGGGACTATTCAAAGTGGGCAATTCATTAATTTATACCAAATACATTTCATGCAAAGTTGGCTGAATATCAGATAACAATTTACAGTTAAGTCACTATTGTCTCTAAAACCTAATGAGCAAGCTAAAAGTAGCATTATTCAAAACCTTTTCCTGAATTTGTACATAAAGAATTCATCAACATGTGTAAAACAATCATCTGTCAGGAAGTCAGATCGCGAGTGCAGGGCAGAGGGGTAGGGGAGGGGTGTCGTTTTCAAACTGCCACTCACCCAACGGCGCTTCGTGCTTCGCGTAAAGAATAACAGGCAGAAATTTGGTCAACAGTTGCAGCAAGCATCTTATAATTGATCAAATGGTGTTGGAAAAGGCGATATTTACAAAGAGTGGCAATGCAAATGTGCGCACACATTGAATAATACAACTAAAGCTGAACCCCGGATATTTTCTCAAATTTATAAATCTTGGCCAGACGTTTTTTAATGGTCCTAAAATGAGGACATGTACAGGAATAAAAACTAAAAAAAGTCATGCCAAAATCGCCATTGATTTTTATAAATGTTATGTTTGGCCTAGATTGTAATAAACTTTGAAGTAGCAGCTGTTTTACGTTTTTGCCCAAGCTCAAATATAATATGTGAGTTATTTAGTAACTGATATAGAAGTTAATCCAGGTCTATGTATTGCATTTGGGTTGCCCAAATGAAGAAAAGCAGGTGGCTGCTTGTGGTGGAAATTCTAGCCAATCAGAAAAATCGCCCTGATTCAGAAACCAATCAAAAAAAGTCTACAACTCAATGGGAAAATCCAACTGCAACACCAAGCCTGGCCTACAGGAGTACCCTAGAGCAGGGGTTTTCAAAGTGTAAGACAGTGAGCCTCCCTTGAGAGAACATCAAGTCACCGGGGCCTCCCCCATTTTAACGGGGTCATATAATTTTTATAGGGTATTTCACACTGTTCTTTAAGGTCTCCAAATAGGGTATGTAACATTGGTTGGGCTGAAAATGTCCCGGCTGCTGTTCTATGCGCCCTAATGCACCCTGTAAAATAGCCCTTGAATAAAACGAGAGGGTTTCTTCTTTCCATGGTATGCTCATGAATATATAGATGAGCTGCGCGCTGATTGGTTGGTTTACAACGAGTGAAGCTGCAGATCAAAGCGCAACATGGTCAACAGTAGGCCTACTCACTGAAACATCGAAGGTGGAGACTTGAAATAAAAACGTATAAATAAACCTATTGTGTCTGCACAACACTGTTTTCAACAGACTGACTAGACATTATTTGAAATGATAACGTTAGTTGTTTCCACTTCTGTTGTCGAGCAAACGGGATCAACATAGGCAGTGCCCACCACGCGCATTGTGCGTAGGGCACAAAGTGCTGAGGGGGCACCAAAAATAGCCTAATGAAAAATCATCATAGTCATAATAATTATAAAACGCCTACATATATTATTTTAGTATAGAAATATTAAGCTCTTTTTAGGCATGTATATCACAAAACAGCCAGAACAAGAGATATATTTAATTGCTCAAGAAAGTGACGAGGGTGCCCCCCCCAAAAAACACTCAACTTCCCACGCTCCCCGTGGGTGCTCTTCCAGTGGTCATCAGTGGTCTGTTGGATTGCGCCTGACGAGGTTTGACAGTAGGCAAAAAGTCAACCATTTGGAAAATGGCCTCGAAAAGACAGCAGGAGTAAGGAGCAGAGAAAAGACAAAATAAACTGTGAGATGATGCCCATGCATCACTTGCAGGTAAGTCTGTTTAATCCTTCTTAAATACGGGAACTGTGCTGCTAATGTAATGCTACACTTCGAACTAGCTGACGTTATTGCTAATGTAAGCAAACTCAAATAGGCCTGTTATAACTGAGGGAATGAGATTTTACTCTTAAACATGATATTTGCATTTTACAAGTAACTGACGCCAGCTAGCTGTTACTTTACATTATATTAGGCTTTTATATAAGACATATCAAATAGTTTATAAATAGCCCCTAAGAAATAATGGTGGAGAGCACCTTGGCTGAATGCTTTTAGTTTTGAATGTTTATAATTGTTTTCGGTATAAGATTCTTTGTTGGAATTTTTTGTCTCTTTCTATACTGATCCTTTTTCTTCGTATTTCTAAATTAATGCAGGGTCAAATTGTGAGATATTTAGGCTACAAGGAAGAGCACGTGGCCAAGGTAAATACAGTATAGCAACCAAACTATCGTGATTAGATATGGATATTAATTTCATTAACTAGAGAGCATACAATTTCTGGGGAAATTGTGAGGGTGTGCTTGTGGCTGCCCCAGCTTTCCATACACTCCTGGTGTTTACATATTTCAAAAAGCATTTAAGTGTATGACTACAGTTCTGACCATTGTGTTCCCTTGATAATAAGTTTGTAGAAATGACATGCATCACTCAGATGGAGGAGAGGTGATACTGGTTGGTTGGAAGAGAAGGAGGCCAAATGAAGCTCATGAAGATGCAGCGCTAGATAACTTATTAAATTGTAATCAGATATAAACAACTTGTTGGTTGCCCTATTATGTCCTATTATCCTCCTATCATCGCCCTATTATGTAATTTGAACGCCCTGAACGGCATCATTTGAGTAATGAGGGCAAGCGTAGGCTTATTGATTACTTAAAAAACGTTAAGTTTCATTATGCATCATAGAGGAGCCTAGTTAGAGAAGGATTTAGCAGTTTAATATTAGAAGCCTATTTTATTAATAATTTTCAGAGTAACCTCAAACCTTTCTTTTGTTTCTTTGACCTTACATTTTCTTTGAGGGCTTAGTGGTCTCGGTTTAACATCATTATTTATAGCGACATAATTACCGGACACTGTTAGCTCGCAATGTAGACAAAGAATGCCCCTGCAACAAAGTTGTAACTTGGTAACAAGTAGCCAGCTAGAAACCGAGCAGAAGTTTGTAGCCATATAAAGGCCTATAAATATAGGCTACTTGATTTGGCTGCAAGATTCGCTGATTTTGAGTGTCCAAGATATGATGGATTCTGATCTGGATCAACAGTCTAGCCATTTGGCTAAGGCTTGTCCGGGAAGAGTACATTTTTTTTTAACGGCAAGTCTGGAAGATCAATTTAGGCTAGTGCTACTTGCCCCGATGCACTGGACAAGTTATTAAAACTCAAACAAAATAAAATGCAATGTTAGGCCTACTTCACGTTATGTGCCACTCGTTACGTCTATCGATTTTATTTGAGCGAATTCTGCATCAGTAAAACCACCAACCCAAGATCTCTACAGACCAGCTAATTTCCTGCTCAACACTTCAACGGGGGCTTATTACTTGAAAGATGAATTAGGCTATTTACGGTCGTCTCAGTTACACCATGAGGGGTGGGAAATACTGTGATTTGCTTAAGAAGGCAAATGGCTAGTAAAACATAACATTTCATAATAATTTCAATAAATCAAGCAGCGCAGCAAGACCCAGTAAAATGTATATCCTACAGCTAAGCAAGGCTGAAGCAGGCTGACATTAATTATTTTCATGAACAGACAAAGTTTTGACATTGACAAAGTTTAGGCTGTGGCAATGAAGTTCAGGTTAGTAGTCAGATACTTTCACCTATTGAAAAACTTTTGAGTAAGGGGAAAGCCAAACATGTTCCGTTGCCGTTTGACTTTCTAAACATCTCTAAAGAGATGTTTTTGTTAGCTACTCATTAGTGTCTCGGGTAGGCTACAGCGTTGCAGTGAGCCGCCACACTGATTTGAAACCACAGGTAATGGTCATTTCACCAACAAATCGTTTATTAATGTCAAAATAAATCCTACAACAAAAACGTATTTGTGAGGAATGTTTATTTTAAAGATTGAAAACAGATGCATCATGACCACTGTAGTATGTGTTGCCCAAGCAACAGAGGCTAATGTCATGATGCTAATGCTTCAGTGAAATAGTAGACTACCGTTTCCGAAAGTAGATGTGGGCCTACTTACTTAATAATATCAGCTAATATTGTACATTACATTTCACAATTATGTTTCACACCTCAAAGTAAAATGATTAAATATCACCCTGGCCTCTTTGCTTGTGGCGTTTCTGCAGCTGCCTTGCAGATTAGTATCCCCCAAGTTAACAGATGGGAAACTAATGTTCTGCTAGAGATAGTCACGCGAGTTTTCGTGACGTTGGTGACGTTAGTGGCGTCAGTGACTGTGGCTAGCAAGTTAGCCACCGTTAGCTTCACTTTTTGCCACAAAAACGTAATTTCTACTTAAACCGTGCAATGGAACATAAATCCCAATACAACCAACGCAATCGCTACCGAGACGAACCTTTTGACATCGCCGTTGTCTATGTAGTCCAAATATTGAGGCATCCTTAGGGGGGCGAAAAGAAACAATAAATAATAAATAATATATATGTGAGATAACAATGGTTTGTGCTCGCCGAAGGCAAGCACACCCCAATAATAAGAACACTGTGTTAAAAAAAAATAGTTGCAAAGGGTTTGAAAAAGTTTATTTTGAACACAAGTCCTAATACATTTAGCCTACATTTAGTCATTTAGGAGCCACTACTCTCTTACGCTCAGATTCTCTTTTATACGATCTCTCATTTTAATTCAAATCAATAGGCTAATATGATTGATAATTAATTAGCCTACACGTCTATGCTATTTGTGCATGTTTCTGAAGTAAAAAAAAAAACGAACAAAAAGAACATTTATCTCATATCTATCACTTTAACGGAGAACATGTTAATGTTCCACCTCTAGGCTGGCTCTCTCTACCTAGGATAGGCTAATGGGAGCAGTGAGTCTGCGTCTTCGCTGCACACAGCCGGTGGATGCGGGGCTGTAGTGACGAAAGGAACAAGCGCATGTCACCCTCGACCTGCAGCCTCGACCGGTACTTGGTTTTGATCATGGTCAAGGCAGAAAACCCGCACTCACACAAGTAAGTGGACGTGAATGGGATAAGTACTTGCATAGCCTTTATGGAAAGTGACGGGAACTCTGTCTCCACAGACAGCCAAAAGTGTGCAAGCGACACTTCACGGATCTTCTGTTGCAACTCCATGTTAGAGCTCAGGTCAAGTAGGGCCTCCTCCTCTTGGATGCTTAATCCATCACAGAGCTCTGCTGGGAAGATGAATGGATTTCTAACCCATTGATTCCCCTTGGTGTCCTCTCCAAAATATTCCCAAAACTGCTCGCGCAACCCCTTCAAATGCACAGTGGCAACCTGCTGCACAGAGGCAACGGCCAGTCCTGCCTTCTCCAAAACGTACTCCAAGGTTGGAAACATTTCCACTGAGCCCTGTTCCACGCGAGCACACCACAGGTCCAGCTTTTTCCTGAATGCAGAGACTTTATCATGTACCAAAAAGACATGACACTGCAGAGAAGTGTTGAGCACATTTATCTTTTCAAAGATATCCAACAAATAGGCCAACCTTGCCACCCAGTTCATGTCCTCCATGTGTTTCACCAATGGAGAGTTGATTTTGGTGAGAAATAGGAGGACTTCCTCACGCAAGTCACACAGGCGGGTGAGGACCTTGCCCCGGGACAACCAGCGGACTTCAGAGTGCAGGAGTAGTTGGCGAAAGTGTGCGCCCATCTCATCGCAAAGGATGGAAAACAGAAGCGCATTCAAGGCGCGGGATTTGATCAAGTTGACTATTTTGACTGCCTCACCCAGGACCGCACGCAGCTCCTCGGGCATCTTCTTGGCCGCTAAGGCTTGTCGATGGATGATGCAGTGACTCCAAACAGCAGCGGGAGCAACATCTTGCACCCGTTTCACCAGACCACTGTGGCGACCCGTCATTGCCCTTGCCCCGTCGCTACATATACCACAGCACCGCTTCCAATCAATGGTGTTATTCTCAATGAAATCATTCAAGGCCTTGAATAATTCTTCTGCCGTGGTGTGAGCTGTCAGAGAATGACCAAACAGAAACTCCTCCTGGACGTTGAGCTCTCTGATGTAGCGCACGTAAGTCATCAACTGTGCGCAGTTAGCAACATCGGTGGACTCGTCAATTTGAATGGAGAAGTAAGGACTCTCACGAATACCATCCAGAAGCTGCTCCTTCACATCCAATGCCATGTCAGAGATACGGCGCTGGACAGTGTTGTCAGACAAGGGGATGACATTCAACTTGGCCGCAGCAGCTTCTCCCATCATCACCGAACACATATCCTTTGCAGCAGGTAGGAGGAAGGTTTTGCCGATGCTGTGGGGCTTACCCGCCTTTGCAATACGTAATGCTACCAGATATGATGCCTCAGTTGCCTTGCTATTGGTGGTGCTGAATGTTTCGACTGTCTTCTTCTGTTTGTTCAGTTCCTTTAACTTATTTGAAAAAAACTCCAGCGGCTTTAACACCAAACCTTTGTGCTTGCAGGGTCTCATGCTATCATTAGCCAGAACCTCTTTGCAAACCACACTTTGTGGTTTTTGAATATCGGCTGGCCCTATCCAAGAAAATCCCAACTTTAAATATTCCTCATCATATTTCCTGCGCTTTCTGCTGGGTTCAGACATTTTTTTATCGGTAAAGTTGCTGTCACTGCTAGCTAAAAATGTTTCGTGTCAAGTATATGTCAGGACTGAAAGATTAATTAAATGAGATTAAAATATGTATATATATTTGTGTATTCTATTCCATACATCTACAAAATGATTATTTTCCAGAAAGCTATTTTATTTTATTTTATATAATTTTAAAAATATATATTTGCCGCCTCCCCTGAAACGCATTGGCGCGCCTCCCTTGAAACTCTCTGGCGACCCCCAGGGGAGGCGCGCCTCACACTTTGAAAACCCCTGCCCTAGAGCATAGAGCCTAAACACAGTTTTTGAGGGCCTACCACATATGTGAGGACTTGTGGCGAAATTTGCAGAGGTGGATGTCTATGGTCATAGGGTGTGGGAGTTTGAAGTGATTTGCTAGTGAGGACCATCAAAAATGTCCTCACAAAGAAAAATGTCCTCACTTTAAAGGTCTTTTGTCAGGTTGTGGTCCTCACAAGTATAGAAATACAAACACACACACACACCTCTTTGCCTGGCCTTCTCTCCTCTCCTCTCTCTTTTTTCCTTCTCACAGCCTCTCCTACACAGATTCACTACACATACTACTGCCTGGGCCTACTTCCCATACAGTCTGCTTCTCACTCCATGCACACACACACACACACATCTTTGCCTGGCCTCCTCTCCTCTCTCTTCTTTCCGTCTCACAGCCTCTCTCCTTCACAGATTCACTACACATACTACTGCATGGGCCTACTTCCCATCCAGTCTACTTCCCACTCCATGCACACACACACACCTCCTTGCCTTGCCTCTTCTCTTCTTCTTCTCCCTTCTCTCTCCCACAGCTTCTCTCACACACAGATTCACCACACCTACTGCTGCTTGGGCCTACTTCCCATCCAGCCTGCTTCTCACTCCATGCACACACACACACACACTTTTGCCTGGCCTTCTTTCCTCTCTCTTCTTTCCTTCTCACAGCCCCTCTCCTTCACAGATTCACTACACCTACTACTGCATGGGCCTACTTCCCATCCAGTCTGCTTCCCACTCCATGCACACACACACACACCTCCTTGCCTTGCCTCTTCTCCTCTCTCCCACAGCTTCTCTCACACACAGATTCACCACACATACTGCTGCTTGGGCCTACTTCCCATCCAGTCTGCTCCTCACTCTATGCACACACCGTCTTAGCTGTCCATCGTATTTGATGATGACGCTTGCTCCAAGGGTTGGGTTGGGGAAGGGGGGGGGTCAGCGACGTTGCCGCTGGTGCCACTTCTCGTGGGCGTATAGACCAATCCTCGAGCCGCACACTCGCCTGCAGATGGAACACGGGAGGCCAGATGCCAGGGGAACACCAGCCGCCCGCTGATGTCGCTGGGTACGCCTCTCGGATCTTCTGTCCTGGGTTTTTTGGTGAATTTGGGAAACTGCCGTGGCACAGGTTCCCTGCCAGGCAGATCTGTTGGTGGCCAGGTTTTCAAGCTGAGTGAAGCGGATGTTCGCTCGCTTTAGGATGTCCCTGGTGTAGTCAGTGAAGCACCGCTTTTGTACTCCAGCGAAGCGCTTTGCGCCCAGTAATTGGCTGTAGAGGACTTGGCGGGGTAGGCGGTGTTCAGGCATTCGTATGGTGTGCCCTATCCAGCGCAGGTGTCTTTTGGCCACAGCTGCTTCCATACAGACAGAGCCAGTGTTGCGGAGGATTTCTGTATAGGGCATCCGATCTTCCCAGGACAGACCCTGGACCTTCTGTAGGCAGCGGATGTGGAAGGCCTCTAGGTTGGTGATGTGCTGGCGGTATGGGGTCCATGACTCTGCCCCATAGACCAGAGTGGAGAGACAGACAGCGTTATACACAGCAACCTTGGTGCTGACCTTCAGGTTACGGTTTTCAAAAACCCTGCTGCGCAGGCGTCCAAATGAAGATGAGGCTTTGTTGATCCGGGTGTGTATTTCTGTGTCAAGGGAGCAGCACGAGGACAGAGTGGACCCAAGGTAGGTGAAGTGATCCACTGTTTTAAGTGGAACACCGTGTATGTGAAAACTTGGGGGTGTGGGGGCGGGAGTGGTGAGATGGGACATGACCTGTAGGCCAAAGAATTGATACAGACCAGATATTGTATCGAGTGTGTGCTGCATAGAATCCGGGCTGTGAGCTATGACTGCACAGTCATCAGCATATTGAAGCTCACAGATTTGGCGTGTTTTTGTCTTTGTGTGGGCCTGGAGCCGGCGGATGTTGAAGAGGCTTCCATCAAGACGGTATTCAACATGGACACCGTCTTCTTGTCCCATGACCCGGTGGAAGAGGCAGGTTACGGCAGAGAGGAGGATGTTAAAGAGCACCGGAGCCAAGACACAGCCTTGCTTTACCCCAACGTTCACCTCGAAAAACTCTGATTTGAGTTCTCCTGTGAGCACTCTGGCTTGCATCCCGTCATGCAACTGCTGTAGGATGCTGAGAAACTTGGGTGGTACCCCAAGTTTGGTGAGGTGTTTCCAGAGCAACTCATGATTGACGGTGTCGAAGGCTTTGCTGAGGTCGATGAAGGCTATGTAGATGTCTTTGTGGTGTTCTCGGCTCTTCTCCAGCAGCTGCCTCAAGACAAATACCATGTCTGTTGTTGACCTGGTCTTCCGGAAACCACATTGTGTTTCTGGGAGCACAGCTTCAGATATGCGCTCAACCAGTCTGCTGAGCATGACCTTGGCCAGGACCTTCCCTGCGATGGAGAGGAGAGCTATTCCGCGGCTGTTGCCACATACTGCTCTGTCTCCTTTATGTTTATAAATAATGACAATGTTTGCATCCTTCCAGTCCTGTGGGATTGTCCCATGTTCCCAGATGTTGTGGATCAGTGCAGGTGACGTGTGAGCATGTATCCTCCGTTTTTGAACACCTCCGCGGGGATACCATCGGGTCCAGCGCTTTTGTTGTTTTTCAGCCCTGCAATGGCTTGCTGGATTTCTGAATGGAGTGGCGGGGTGTCCAGGTGAGTCGTTGTTGGCAGGTCTGGGAGATTATCCAGGATATGTGGGTCAACTGGGTTGGTGTGGTTGAGGAGACTCTCAAAATGATTTGCCCAACGGGCAAGAATCTCGCGGCGGTCTTTGAAGAGCGTGGACCCGTCAGCTGATCGGACCGGGGCAATCGCCCGCTTCCTGGGGCCGTACAATGCTTTTATGGCATCGTAAAAGCCATGGGTGTTATTGCAGTTTGCCAGGTTCTGGATCTCTTGCGCCTTTTGCCTCCACCAGGTGTCCTCCATACTCTGGAGGGCTCGCTGGGCTGCTGTTCTTGCTGCAGTGAAGGTGGATTTCAGGGTGGGAGATCCAGGGCAGGACAGGAGAGCTTTGTGGGCCTCACGCTTGGTTTTTAGGAGTGACTGTATCTCAGCTGAGTTAAAGTCAAACCAGTCCTGGTGACGTTTCCTTGACTGGCCGAGCGCCTCTAAGGCTGAGCTGTGAATAGCCTGGCGCAGAGCTGGCCAGTCGGCTGATTCCTCTGGGATGTTGTCGAGGTTTTCAGCAAGGAGCCGTCTCAGGTTGTCTGTAGTGGTGGGGCTGTTGAGAGCTGTGTGGTTGAGTCTCTTGTTTGGAGCTGTCCTCGGGCCACGGGGTTGAACGCTCATGAGGAGTTTGGATCTGACCATGAGGTGGTCAGTCCAGCAATCAGCTCCACGCATGACACGGGTGATGAGGACATCTTGTCTGTCCTTTTGACGGACAACATAGTCAAGGAGATGCCAATGTTTTGAGCGGGGGTGTTGCCAGGTGGTCTTGAGCTTGTTCTTAATCTGGAAGATGGTGTTGGTGATGACCAGCTGGTGCTCTGCACAGAGGGAGAGGAGCCTGAGCCCGTTTTGGTTCATTTTCCCCACTCCATGCTGGCCAAGAACCTTATTCCATACCAGGTGCTCTGTGCCCACTCTAGCATTGAAATCTCCCATGAGTATGAGCCTGTCTGTGGCCGGAGCTTTCTGTAGGATGGCATCAAGAGCTCGGTAGAAATGCTCTTTGGTGTTGTGATCGGCATCAAGAGTTGGTGCATATGCACTGATGAGGGTGGCGACTCGTTCCTTTGCCAGGGGAATGCGCCACGTCATCAGCCTTTCATTGATGCCGATGGGGGATTCCGGAATGCGCTGCAGCAGTTTGTTTCACAGCAAAGCCAACTCCATGGTTACGGCGGGTGCCTTCGGGGACCCCCCTCCAGAAGAAGGTGTACCCAGCACCAACCTCTGACAGGGAATCCTCTCCATGTAGTCTGGTCTCGCTGAGAGCTGCAATATCGATGTTGTATCTCGCGAGCTCCAGGGCCACCAGTGCTGTCCTTCAGTGGGGCCTGTCAGGAGTTCCAGTTAGGTCCAGCAGTGTTCGAACATTCCATGATGCTATATTTAGCATATATTTTACTTTAGTTTTTTTACCGCGAAGGGGGATACTCCGACGGTTGCAGTTTACTGTCCGGAGTAAGGAGAGCAGACAATTTTAGGAGCACCTTTTCTAGGTCCTTCCCCATCTCAGGGGTGAGCAGTGTGGGGCTGCTCAGTCGCAATGGAAGCTGCCGAAAGGACGCGCTGCTCCATCCCACAGTCCTAACGACCATCACTCCATTGCCGCCTGTGTGCATGTTTTGGCTAGACACTCCCAGCCACATCCTTGGCCTGTACCCACCGCCATTCCACAACACCACAGGACTTTTGGAGGAGGGGGAGGGGGGCAAGAAAGCTTGCGCGTAGGTGAGGGTGCACAGACCTCACTCCCACCATCTTCACTCCTACCAGATTGACCTCCAGTGGCATGAGAGAACCCATGACGACCTTCGTCTGGCAGGAGCTGCAGGGGGCTGCCGGTGGTCCGGTCAGTTGGACTCCGCCTGTGCCTGTCCCCAGATGCAGGTTTGTCTTCGGGGTTTGCTCCCCTAGCCACTGTACCCTCCCGAGTTAACCCACGTGGCTGTGGGGTTGCCTTCTTCCGCCTTCCAGCTGTTGTGGTGGTTCTCACACCCACCATCTTCCGCCTGTTCTGCCTTTGGGGTCTTGACTATTTACCAATAGTTGGGTCTTTTTGCCCATAGCTGGGACAGTGGTTGACGGGCAGCAGGGCATTTCCACTCACCGATGGGCCTGCATGCCGCGTCTCTGGGGCCCACTGCTGCTCCGAGATCCCGTACAACTTAGCCTGGAGCCGCAGGGGACCAGTTACCATGTGTGTCACAAGGAGGCGTGTACGAGATCTTGGCGGTGGAGAGGCTATGTACCAGCTGAGGAAACTTACGCACTCGGCTCCTCTTTCGCCCCTGATGACCAGGGGCTATCCGGTGGCAGTAGCTGAAAGCAGAAAGTAGCAAGCAGAAGCAGCAGCAGCATGCACTAACTACAAGCACTAACACTCCAACACTACTGCACTGACGCATCACACGCCCTGTGCAAGAACACACACACACAACCTTGCCTGGCCTTCTCTCCTCTCCTCTCTCTTCTTTCCTTCTCACAGCCTCTCTCTCTCACAGATTCACTACACATACTACTGCCTGGGCCTACTTCCCATCCAGTCTGCTTCCCACTCCATGCACACACACACACACACACACCTTTGCCTGGCCTTCTCTCCTCTCCTCTCTCTTCCTTCCTTCTCACAGCCTCTCTCCCTCACAGATTCACTACACATACTACTGCCTGGGCCTACTTCCCATCCAGTCTGCTTCCCACTCCATGCACACACACACACCTCCTTGCCTTGCCTCCTTTCCTCTCTCCCACTGCTTCTCTCACACACACAGTCACCACACATACTGCTGCTTGGGCCTACTTCCCATCCAGTCTGTTCCTCACTCCTTGCACACACACACTCACACACCTCCTTTCCTCGCCTCTCTCTTCGCTCCTCTCTCCCAGCCTCTCTCTCACACACACATTCACCACACCACTACTGCCCGGTCTCACTTCCTACCCAGACGGCCCCCCACCCACACGCTTATTTATGCGCCCATGTTAACCATTCTCTTCCTTTCCAGCTCTACACAACTCAGCCACTCCATCACCTAGCTTCTCACTCTCTGACCACACGCCCTCCCCCTTTTCTCTCTCTCCTCTCTCTGTCTCTCTCTACCTCCCACCTTTTCACTAGATTATTCGATCCATTACCACTTTTGGTGGATCACTTGAGGCACCCTGGGTTACTAGTGATGTGGTTTTTTCTTTTTCACATTCTCTGTGTCCCCCAGGTGGACCCTCTTGATCTCTAGTCGTAGGCCACCCCCATTTACCTGTGCTCGTTTTATTTTGGAGTCGCCTGACAAGTTCCACCATATAGGGAACAAAACCGGTCGCGGCCAGTTAGCCATCACGTTCGCTCCGTTTATTCTGGTCAGGGCCTACAGGTAGCTCTACCCGGAGTGCAATGTCTACGTTTTGGACTGCAACTTTTATTTGTCCTGAGGGACGCCCTCACACTGTCTCTCTCCCTCCCTTTCTCTCTCTCGCTCTGTCTCTCTAATACGCTCTCTCTCCTTCTCTCACACACACGCTCACCCACACTCCTCTCTCATCATACTCACGTATGCCTGCGGTGTCCTCCTCTGGCCATCCTCCTCTTCTCTTCATCGCACTCATGTGCCGCTACTCATGACCCCTTCCTTCCTCAGCTCGTCTCCTCCCAGACCATTGTTCATCAACTCGCCAGGATTGGTATAGCATTTTTTATTTTCCGTTCCCCTTTATTATTTTATCGCTCCACCTTTTTTCCACAGATTAGTTTAGCTACTTGGCCAGGTAAGACACGCACTCACTCACTCGTTCACTGACATACTCCCCAACTCACACACACTCACCCCTCCCTCTCTCTCCCTCTCTCTCTCCCTCCTCCCCTAGAATGTCTTCCCTGTCCCACCGCTCTTAGGAGACTCTCGTTCCTCCCACCACCTACGACGGGACTCCAGCCGCTCCCGGGATGATTCCCGTTACTCCTGGAATTATTCCCGCCCCGCTCACCACCAGCGGGAAGACCCCTACCGCCGCCCACACCCCCGGATTACCCCACTCCTCCCCCCATCCCTCCTATCAGCCCGCCCCAGACCCAACCTAGCTACGGTCCCGGCCCAGGACTCTTCGGGGCGGGTTTGGGTCCTTATGACCCCGGACCAGCTTCCCCAGGCACTGGCGCCCCGCAACAGCCCCGACCATCAACGGCGTTCACCGCCGTCCTCGCGCCGCACTCACCGCCACCGTGAGGGACACGATCCCTCACGTGCACGTGTAGCGCAGGCCAGCTCCTCTACCCCTGGACGGGCCCGGACCTCTGGCTCTTCTGCTCCCACCCGGGATGCTGACCGCCGGGCCCGACACTCCACCCCCTCCCAGGCTACTGACACCTCTGCACAGCCGCCTTGGCGGCGCCGGCGCAGAGGTTTCCGCAAGAACCTAGGCACGCCTGCGCTACTTAGAGCGCACCGCTGAAACTGCCAGCCGGACGGAACAGAGCAGCGGTCGCAGGACCGCGCCACCTACCCGCAGGACCCCGGCCACAGCCGCGGCCTCTACCGCGACCTCTGTCGCCGCACAGCCCGCGGCTGCACCCCTTGCTCCTCTACCGCTGACCACGGACCTACACGCGGTCTCGTGGAGCAAGGCGCCCAGAGCCCATGGGCCCCAGGTCACGGAGGCCGGAAAATTGATCTGCCGATTAATTAAGACGGCCTTCCACCGGGACCAGGTGAACCAATACCTGACCAATGGGGTCACCCCACCGGGCCACGATCGCAAGCCGACTTACGAAAATTGGGAGGAACTTCAGACCAACGCGGCCAACTGGTTCACCCACAACTACAGGTCCCTCCTACGCCATTACGACCTGGCGTTGGAGGCCAAGGTCCGCCACCTCCAGACCTGGTTCCCGGCCTTCGCCGGTTGGTCGGACGCCTGGGAACTTGGGGTCTGCTGGGCCGCAGTGGACCTTGGTGCCCCCATTACTTTGAGGCACGTGGAGGCACTCCTCCCGGCTCCCGTTGTTCCTATGGAACCCGCCGCTCCCTGGATTGCCCGTCTCGGCTTCCAGGCCCTCCGGCCAACTCCACACACCTCCCACCACCTCCCGCCCGCCTCTCACCTTTGAGGACCTGGACCAGGCCCCCGGAAACCGGCAGGACCAGGACGCCGCCACCCCGATGGAGGTAAGCTCTACCACAGCTTCCTCCGCCGCGCCTTCACCTATGGCCGCGACCCCCCCCAACCACCTCCACTTCTGCCCTCCCGCCCCTATTGGGGTCTGGACCCGCCAGATCCGTCACCCTGTCTGTCCATGCGGCGGAGACGGACCCAGACATCGATGTAGCCCCGGCTCCGGAGGCTACAGCCGACTCCTCGGTCCCGCCCAACCCCACTGCTCCTGTGGTCTCCGCGGGATCTAGCGACACCTGCCTCGATACTACAGGGGCCAGTGACGACGCTCTCCTCGCGGACCACCTCACTGACTTCGAACTCCAGTCCGACCCCCTCCCCCCACCTGCTCTCCCCCTCCTCCCCCACCCTTAGCTTTTCCCTCTCGGAGCTGGCAGGGGACGAGATCAATAATATCTTGTCTTTGCCTCCTCCCCCCGCAGGGATCCCGATCCCTCCCACCCTTACCCCTCCCCCTCGTCCTTCTTCCCCTCCCCTTCTTTCAGCCGGTAGCAGCTCCTCTGCTATACTTCCTGACCAGACTTCGGAGGTGCGCCCTTCGGTGGGCGCACCTGTCGCGTCCGCTGCCCCTCTACACGTGACACGGCCCGGGGCTTAAGAAGGACTGGTCCTTGAGCCCCAGAAGGCCAGACGTGATTATGGGGGATACGAACCTCCACCGCGTCCCTCCAGTTCTGCTGGACAGAGTGCAGGTGGACTGCTACCCTGGAGCCAGGTTCACGCACGCTGCAGACATTCTGAACAGCATTGCAACCCCCAACCTGCTCGTCACGCAGGTCATCCTGTCTTTCGGCCTAAACAATCGAACCTCCCCTTCGGCCTATGCCCACCCCCAGGCCGATACAATGATCCAGTAGTGCCCCTCCTCAATGTGGACCCAGCTTTACCTGCCTCCCAGGTAAACAACATCACGCGGCTCAACGCGTTTCTGGCGTCCCAAACAGCAGTGGTCCCCCTTCTTCCTGCCGCCTTGTTCCGGACGCAGGATGATAACATCCACTGGACGGCGTCCACGGCGCGGGCAAAGCTGGCCCACTGGACCCCTTATTTGGGCTAGCCGCGCCACTTGCCCCTTCATGATGAGGACTCAGTGCTCAGCCACCTCTGTGGCCGCAGGCGCGTTCCTCAAGGCTTCTTCCGCGCCCCCTTCGGGGGTGGCGCGTTTTCTACGCCCACACCTTTATACGTGGTCCTTATGCTCATGCCAGCAATATGCTGCGTGGCAGAGCCCCGGCTTCCTCCCCCATTCTTCTCCTAAAAGACCTCCTGGCCCCCGCCCAGGCCTCCCTCACCACGGTAATTACCATCTCCTCCAAGACACACCACCCCTCCGCCCACCTGAGTTTTGACACTGTTTCACTGGCATGCCTAGGTGGATACGGAGACGGAACTATCCATGTGCCCACCTCTGTTTTCTTGTCCCTCTGAGTGTTCTCCTCCACTCCGGAGGCTGGGTGGCTTGCAGACCACAGGACACCCGGCCTGGGGTTACCCTTTTGGGGTTCCTGGAGAGGCTTAGCCCCTGTCTCTTGGTGTTGTTTCCTGGGGTCCCTTGAAGATGCCAGTGCCTCAACTCTGATGCTTATCGGTTCTCCGATCTGCTTGGTGATGGGATTTCTCAGACATCTAACCCTAACCCCACCTGCACCCTATCCTAACCCCAATCCTAGACCCCTGGTGGGTCTCTCTCTTTCTCTCTTCTGAAACCTAACCCTAACCCTGCTTTCTATCTTAACCCTCTTTTATTCACAGGACAGGTAAGTATTATTGTTATTATTGACACAGGTTGTTTTATTGTTAATTAGCCCAGGTAGGTATTATTATTGACATTTGTTTGATTGATTAGTGGTTTTTATTAGTGAAATTGCTTTTTATTTGTAAAGTCGCCAGTTTATTGTAAAGTTGCTTTGAGTTAAGGGGTATGGACATTCTGTTAGTACTTTCCATTTTTTCTCAGGACTGCATTGTGTTGGACGTTTTTTTCTGTGGACCAGACGTTTTCACAAAATTCAGGTGTTGATTTACCAATTGGACTGGAATCACACACTGGGGATTTGATCCACCCTGGTGGGCCTGCCTATGGTGAGGGTGTCTAGTGTTTCGAAGGCCGAAACACCCAATGATCCTGGGTATACTACTGATGATGTGATTCCACAATTTAGATTCATATTTGGCTTTAACTCTCACTTCTTCTTGACTGACAGACGCTGTGACAGCTATATTTACTTTAGCAATAGGTAGTATTGGAGTGGTATATCATCCAGAGGGATGCTTGTGTCGATGGGCTCCTACTTGCAAGGAAGGTCAGATTTAACAACAAGGAAACAACGTTTGAAGAAGACTCGGACACAGGATATTGGATGAAGACTGATGGACTCCCATTTATTAAAAGGGTCAGGTTTGACGACAAGAAAACACAGTAGTTAAAGAAGACTTGGACACGGGATGTTGGATGAAGACTAGAGGGATCCGGATTTAGACCGACTCTGTACACATGACCTTCTGACCATTGAGGCCTGGGCCGGTGTCTCTTGAGTTTATTTTGTCTCGTGGGCTAAGATCATAGTCTCTGAATCACCTGGACTCACTGCTGGGCTTTTAGCCCTCTACAGTGATCTTAATCTTGGGCCTTGTCGTGGGACGTGGTCTCGGGTGACTGCCTGGAGTGGCCGTGGGCATCAGGTATATCGGATGTGATCCTGGTGTCATGCTAGCCGGCGGTCATCTGTCAGGGCATTGATTAGGCATCACGGTCTGCACTGTTGGTGCTGGGGAAGATCGGATGTGACCTCAACCACTTTGCGGGCTTTGGTGGTCTGGGTTGTGTTATTGTTCAGAGTAGGGATGTGCTTGTGTGACATGATTTCTCTGTGAGACTTCTGGCCCTGGGCTTCTGGATGATGTCGGTCTTAACCTTTACGGGGATTCTGAGTCTGAGAATGGTTTTAATTATTCTTGCCATCCCTGAAGAGAAGAGAAGGAGGCGCCTATTGAGCAGACTATTATTGAAAGGTTGGCCTTAACAATGGTTAGCGGTAGAGTCTTTGAACAACAGTATGTCACCCCTGAAGAATGGTTATACTGGTAAACCCCATTGTTCATTATCACTAGATTAGTGTTGAGTCACCTCCCATCACCACAGAGAAAGTAAAAAGGAGAAAGAAGGCAAAGGTCCATGGGGACCTTTTTTGACGATAGGTAGTCGTCAAGTCTTCGGACCACTCTGTCCCTGTGGGATGTTAATACTACTCCTATTGGTCAATGCTACTGGCAGAAGAGAAGATGTAGCCTATAGAACAGATTTGCTCATTCATTCATTTCAGGGGGACGGTGTGAGTGGGGTTTCAGGTGCGCTTGCCTAAGTGGGGTCTCACCTGTACTGCGGTCCCGTCGGGGTCCCGCAGGGTGTTTCCTCGTTATTATTGCCACAGCTAACCCTAACCGGGCCCCCTCTGGGTCTGTTTTGACCTTTTGACTTCTAACCTCTATTTCATCCTCAACCCAACCGGGCCTCCTCTGGGTTGGTCTTGACCTTTGACCTCGTTCTTTATTTCTTCCTATAACTCAACCGTTCTGGTTCCTAGCTAGCTTAATCCCTTGGAATACGTATTTGTTTACCTCTTAACCATTCTTATATACTATTCTTATTATAACTCGTTTTATATATATATATATATATACACAAACAAACATCCTTTCTTCTTTCTCTCTCTCTCTTTTTGTCTCTCTCTGCCTTTTTTTCTCTCTTTTCATCTGGTTCCTACGCACAACCAGGACGACTCCTCTCTAACCCTAACATTGGCCCTTTTTCTTCAGTTTCAGATCCGGATAGTCCAGAGTTCGGGGGGTTTGTTTGTGTTCTCTCCTCTCCTCTCGGATTTCTTTATCCTCTCTATTGCTCACATCTTTTCACTAGCTTGGTTAAATCTGGTTACCGATTTTGGTGGCTCAATGGAGGCTGCCTGGGGGACAAGTGATGCGCCTTTGGATTTTTTTGGGCATTTTCTGTGTCACCCAGGCTGCCTCTTTTGATCTGCAGTCGTAGGACGGCCACATTTGCCTGCTCCCCCCTTTTATTTGGCTATCGCCTGACGAGTCCTAGCCTAGTAATGGACGAAACCGGTTGCGATTCGGGGGCCGTCGCGTGTGCTCCGTTTATTCTGGTCAGGATATGCAGGTAATCCCGACATGGAGTGCGATGGGTAACATTCTGGAATTGCAAATTGTCTTTGTTCACGTGGTGAACGCCTCTCTCTCTCTCTCTCTCTCTCTCTCTCTCTCTCTCTGTGCTGGCTGTCAATTTGAACTCGTCTCTATTGTTAACCCCTTCCATCCCACAGCCTCCAGATGGCACTCATGCGCCTCTGCTTTTTAACCCTTCTTCCAGTTTTCCTCCCTCTGATGACCTCTACTCTGCAGACAGCCGAGATTGGGTATAGTTATTTTCTCTTTTCTCTTTCTATTTTTTCTTTCAGGTAGACCAGAAGAAGGAGCTGAGTCGAAAGGCGAAGCTCTCTATTTACCAGTCGATCTACGTCCCTACCCTCACCTATGGTCACGAACTATGGGTAGTGACCGAAAGAACGAGATTGCGAATACAAGCGGCCGAAATGAGCTTTCTCGGCAGGGTGTCCGGGCTCTCCCTTAGAGATAGGGTGAGAAGCTCGGTCATCCGGGAGGGGCTCAGAGTAGAACCGCTGCTCCTCCGCGTCGAGAGGAGCCAGCTGAGGTGGCTCGGGCATCTGATTAGGATGCCTCCTGGACGCCTCCCTGGTGAGGTGTTCCGGGCAAGTCCCACTGGGAAGAGGCCCCGGGGAAGACCCAGGACACGCTGGAGGGACTATGTCACTCGGCTGGCCTGGGAACGCCTCGGGGTCCCCCAGGAAGAGGTGGTGGAAGTGGCCGGGGAGAGGGAAGCCTGGGCCTCCCTGCTTAGGTCGTTGCCCCCGCGACCCGATCCCCGGACAAGCGGAAGATGACGAGACGAGACGAGAGGTAGACCCCCCTTTCTTAGCTTTTCAGATCAGATTAGATACTCGGCCAGGTATGACACGCACTCACTGATACTTTTATTTTTCTCACTCACCCACGACCACCCACGTCCGTGTAGTCCATGTTGTGTTTCTCTCTAACCCTTTGTCTCGTCTTCCCCCCTCTTCTCCTCCCCTCCTCTCTCATTCTCTCGTCTCCTCCATAGCATGGCTCCTCCCATACAGCACCGTGGGGTAGTCCCCCATCATATCCAACACACAAACACGCCCCATCCATTTCTCCCCCTTCCTTCTCCCTCTCCTCTTCTTCCTCCCTCCATTCTTTTCCCTCAGTATGCCCACCAGACTCCTCATTGGGTCCTTATGACCCCGGGTTCACACCAGTCCCCCTATCCGCCACAGCCTACCGTACGCCCTGTAGCCCCTACTTTAAGGCTCCTGGGAACTATTACCCATATGGCTCTCCCTATCCCTCGCCCTACCAGGCCCCTCTTCGTCATGTGTTTCCTGTCACCCATCCAACTTTCTGGGCTCCCCGACAAGACACACCGCCTTACTTGACGGGTTTTACGCCCGAGTCTGACTCCCCCGCACCCTCGCCGCCGTGGTGGCAAACGGCGTACCCCGGCCCAACAGCAAAACAGGCAACGGCACTCTGCCGACCGACGTCTCCCCGATACCCCTCGACCCACTCCGGGTTTCACCTTCCCTCCCACTTCTCCATATCCACCACCCCTTCTGCCCGACTTACGACGGGCCGCATCGCCTCACCTGGCCTTACGCTCGGTTTCCCCTATCCCCCGACCCCGTATCCCTTTGTCCCCCGTCCCGAGAGGGATTCAGGCTTCGTTGGCAACACAGCCTCTGTGACTGCTCCGGGCCTTGAGGTCAGGGCTCACACTTGCGCCCCCACCACCAGCACCCACAGTCCATCCTTGTCGGCAGCCACGGCCTCGATGGCTGCTTCAGGCTCTAGTACTGGGACCAATGTGGACGCCACCCTGGCCACCGCCCACATCCCAACCTCGTCGGCAGCCACGTCTACCGTGACTGCTCCGGGCCCACTCCCGGACAGTGTCACCTGTGTTAACGCGGGTGTTCTCTGTTTGCCTGAACAAGTGGTCCCCGAGGACCTTAGCACTGCTCCTCCTTCTTCCCTGAAGACAGCCCTTAAGGACGATACTGTGGTCGATAGGGCATCCAGTTACGATTCCCTCCCCTTATCCCCTCTCTCTTCTCCTCTGTCACCCCCTTCCTCTTCTCTTTCCTCCTCATTGCAGGCTGTCCTTCACACAGAGAGTGCGAGCACTGCCACTGCCCCCTCGGCCGAGGGCCCTTCCACCTCCACGACCGTCCTTCGGACAGCCCGATTTTCACCTTTGCGCTCCTTGGCCCCTCTGGAGACCCCTGGTGGCCCTTCGGCTCCATCTCCCTTGACCCATTTTCCTTTTTTCCATTCGACATCTTCGGCCCCCACGCAAAATCCACGCCCACTCCACGCCTACACCCGCTACGACCACAATAATAACAAACAAATGTGGTCCCTTAACCCTGTCAGAAGCACCGTTATCATGGGTGATTCTAACCTCCACCGCCTGCCCCTTATACTCCGGGAGGAGGTCCAAGTGGACTGCTACCCGGGGGCCAAATTGTGCCACGCCATCACCATCCTGGGTGGCATTCTGACACCGACCGTACAAGTCACTCGGGTGATTCTCTCTTTTGGCCTTAATAACAGGTCCACGCCCGTAGACCTCTCCATTCAACAGGCCCGCGCCATGTTCGCCGAGGCGGTCGCGACCTTTCCCTTTGCGACTGTGTCGGTCTCCCTGATCAATGCCAGCCCTTACCTGCCCCAAGGGGAAAGGGATACGATCATGACCCTGAATAATTTCCTAGCCGTCCACCTACCCATCATCCCCCTCCTTCCGGCCCGCCTTTTTTCCACGGGACCGGACAATATCCATTGGTCTGCGTCCACGGCCAAGGACATGCTCCGACACTGGTCCAATTATCTGGACTACTGGTTTTGGTCCCATGAGTACACTGCCTCCTTGCTTCGTCACATTTTATCGTTGACTGCTGGCATGAGGTATTTCTACTGGTTCGATCATCTCGACCTCCCGTCGCCCCATCCAGTTGATTGTTGGACACGCTAGGCCCATGCCCCTCTATTATGAACATAACGTCACAACCCCGCCGCTACTTATCCCATGGACAGCTTCTGACTGCTGGTAGCCCTGTTCAGGACTCCCCCGCTATTACGTTCCCCACCCACCCCTTTTCACAACTTTGCAATAAAAACCTCTCCTCTCTTGCACCTCTAACACACTCACTTTCCTTCTATTTTACACTGCATTCACATACACTAAAACACAAAAACACCCGCGCACACTCACATACACACTAACACACAAGCACATGCACACTCATGTTATCCTCACACGCCCTCTCAATCCAGAGAAGAAGGGTTCACGCACATATATATATATATATACACACACACACACACACTCATTCCATCATCACACACCCTCTAAGGGGTACATTCACACACGCACGCACACACACACTACCTCTGGCAGTTTTCGATAGGATGTTCAGAGGCCATCGGACATTCCAGGTGTGACGTGCCTCTTCCTCACACTGCCTGCTTTCGGCAGTGTTCGGAAGTTTGACGACTGCGCCTCCTTGGCAAAGCCTGGTAATATACCCCCTTATGTTTATTCACATCAAATCATCATAATTGTTGTTGCTGCTGCTGCTGTTGTTGTGGTTGTCGTTCTTGTGATTGTTCTCTGTATTGTGACTAGTAGTAAGACGGAACCTCTGGCAATTTTCGATAGGATGTTTGCCATCGGACGTCTCGTGAGTGACGTGCCTCTTCTCGGGGACCCGCCTGGTCTTCCGTCATGACAGCGTCTCCATGGCCCCGGTAATGATTCCCCCGTTTATCCTGGTCATTACTGTGGTGGTATGTGATTCACATCAGTAATGTTATGATAATGTCCAGTAGTATGATTGCTATTAAATCAAATCAAATCAAATGTATTTGTATAGCCCTTTTTACACGCAAGCATGTCACAGAGGGCTTCACATACGCCCATAGAACTGCCCCTCAACCAACCTAAACCCTCAAGGAAGACAAGGAAAAACTCCCAGAAAAACTCCCAACGGGAGAAAAAATGGAAGAAACCTTGGGAGGAGCAATTCAGAGAGGGATCCCCTCCTCCAGAGACGGTTGGCAAGAGAGAGGAGCAGAACACAAGCTAAACATAGTCATACAGTGTCAATGGGTTTTGAAACACCAAAAATCCATTGTTCGGCTTTATAGACGTTGGATGGGACATGGAAACTCGCTGTTGGCCGTCATGGAGGCTGGTTTCCGGTTGACGACCTGGTCCAGCGTTGGTAGACCGACGACCAGGCAGGTCCTGACAGCTCAGACCCCCCACACCACAAGGGATGTGTGGGGGGCACAGAGAGGAGAACAGGGATTAGAGAATGCCAGGAGCAGCTAACAGTTTCAGTCGTAATAGAATGAGATCCCCACCGGTCAAGTGTGGACTAGTGCAGCAATTTAACAAAGCTAAGAGGGTATGTGATGCAGCCCCACACACCAAGACAGCGACAGCCCCCCTTGGTTGGAACATGAAATCTGTTCCAGGGGAAACAACTCTAAAATAGGTTATATTTATACGAATAAGGATGAAAACAACCAGCCCCCCGTTGTCTCCAACTAGTAAACTATAACAATTAAAATATACAGCAACGGAACTATTACAGTAACAATATACAATAACAGGTTTACTTTATTTGTAACATTTAAATGGGCAGTGTGAACATAAGCTAAAATTACAATTTAAAAGTTACATGTGATACACACATAGGCAAACGCACACCCCAGGTTTACATAGAAAGTACACACATTTAACAATCATAGGATTGACTAAACAGGAACGTTTTTAATCTAGTTTTAAATGTCGAAACAGTATCAGCCTCCCTAATTGAGACAGGTAATTTGTTCCAGAGAAGAGGTGCTCTATATGAGAACGCCCTACCTCCAGCAGTTTTTTTCTTAATTTTGGGTATTACCAGATAGCCGGCATCTTGAGATCTTAGAGTCCTTGCGGGGCAATAGGGTGCAAGGAGACCGGAGAGGTACAGTGGTGCCAATCCATGTAGAGATTTGTAAGTTAGTAGTAAAACTTTGAAATCAGCTCTGGCTTGGATAGGGAGCCAGTGTAAAGAGATAAGAGTAGATGTTATATGATCAAACTTTCTTGTTTTTGTCAATAGTCTAGCAGCAGCATTTTGTACCCGCTGTAAATTTTTCAAGTAGGTAATTGGGAGGCCAGAGAACAACACATTGCAGTAGTCCAATCGGGACGTAACAAAAGCATGTATTAGTTTTTCAGCATCATCCTTTGAGAGGAATTTTCGTATTTTGGCAATATTACGTAGATGGAAAAATGCAGTTCTGGTGATTTGTTTAATATGGTACTCAAACGAAAGGTCTGGGTCCAATGTGACTCCTAAATTTTTTACCAACTGGCTTTGAGATACTTTGACACCATCTAAGTTTAAGGTCAGATTGGATACATTATTTCTGTATTTTTTAGGGCCGAAAATTTGAACCTCGGTTTTATCCGAATTAAGAAGAAGGAAATTTGCTGTCATCCAAGTTCTCAACGCGGAAACACATTTTTCCATAGCATGTGGAAATTCTCCAGGCTTTATGGACATGTATAGCTGAGTATCATCTGCATAACAGTGAAAATTTACCCCAGAGCTTCTAATTATGTTTCCTAAATGCAACATATAGAGTGAAAATAACAGAGGGCCTAGAACTGAACCCTGTGGTACTCCGTATTTTACAGTAGTGCTCCTGGATGAGCAACCATCATAGTGGACATATTGTGATCTATCAGATAGATACGATCTAAACCACTGAAGTGAAGTACCAGAGATCCCAGCATAGTTCTCCATACGCTCCAGGAGAATCTCATGATCCACAGTGTCAAATGCTGCACTAAGGTCTAGAAGAACCAGAACAGAGATAGAGCCCGCGTCAGAGGCTAATAATAGATCATTGACTACCTTAGCTAATGCAGTTTCAGTGCTGTGGTGAAGACGAAATCCAGACTGGAGAGGTTCATAAAGCTGATTTGAGGAGAGGTGCTCAGTTAGCTGTTGTGCCACAGCTTTTTCTAAAATTTTGGAGAGAAATGGCAAATTTGAAATTGGCCTATAGTTGCTAATACAACCTGGATCCAGGTTTGGTTTTTTAAGAAGGGGCTTAATAATAGCTTGTTTGAAATTGTCAGGGATTTGTCCAGTTACAATAGATTCATTAATAATACTAAGCATGGAAGGTCCAATAATAGGGAGAAGTTCCCTACAAAGTTTGGCAGGGAGGGGATCAAGAAGGCAGCTGATGGGTTTCGAGGAATCTACCAGCTCGATGAACGCTTCCATAGAAATAGGGTTAAAGTGGGTAAGAGCCTCAACATGCAGCATGCTGGGTATAGAGTCAAATTCTGTGTTGATGGCCACTCCTCCAGGCCTAGTCTGTAGTTTGTCCCTTATTGCATAGATTTTTTGGTCAAAGAAATCTAAGAAATCATTGGGAGAGAGATCTGAACTAACGCGGAGTGTACTTTTCTTAGTGAGTTTTGCAACAGTATCAAATAGGAACTTTGTGTTGTGTTTGTTCTTACTAATCAATTTCGAGAAATATTCTGATCTGGACCTGATGAGGACTTGCTTGTACTCAATTTGGCTGTCCTTCCAGGCCAGGCGGAAAACCTCCAATTTAGTGGTACGCCACTTATGCTCTAATTTTCGAGTGGACCTCTTGAGAGTGCGGCTTTCCTCTGAATACCATGGAGCCATTTTCTTGTCTTTTCTTTTCCTTGGTTTGAGTGGGGCAACAGAATCTAGGGATAACTGAAGAACCAAATTCAGATCCCTTGTTTTAGCATTTAATGATTTATTTGGGACGTCCAGTGCTTCTAGTGCAGCAGGTAGAATATTAGCCAGTTCCATAGCTGTGTTTGGGGTTATGCAGCGGCTAGTAGAAATATTCTGGGTGCCTCCAAGGCTCTGGCAGAGATCCATTTTAAAGGTAACCAGGCAGTGGTCTGATAATATAGGATTGTGGGGGTGGACAATTATGTCACTAATCTTGATTCCCCGTGTGAGAACTAAATCCAATGTATGCGAGTGAAGATGGGTAGGTTTAGAAACCACCTGAGTGAGACCTGTGGAATCCAATAGAGCAGTAAAGGCCTTACTTAGAGGATCTTTTGGGTCATCCACATGGATGTTAAAATCACCCATAATTAAGACATTATCAGTATATGTCACAAGATCAGCACTAAAATCTGCAAATTCCTCTAGGAAGAGGGAATACGGGCCGGGGGGCCGGTATAGAGTAACTAAACTAAATGAGGGAGGGGGGGCAATAGTAGAAGAATTAGTCCTTTTTAGAGTAGTTGGTGGTTTCATGCAAATTATCTCAAATGATTTAAAGGTATTTACGGATTTTAGGCTAAGGTTGAAGCTAGCTTTATATATCATAGCAACACCGCCACCTTTCTTTGAGACACGAGGGATGTGCGAGTACGCAAAATCCGGAGGCGATGCTTCATTCAGGGAGGAATATTCTTCAGGTTTTAACCAGGTTTCGGTGAGTCCAATCAGGTCCAGGTTGCATTCAGACATCAGATCATTAATCAAAACGGCCTTTGGGGATAGAGATCTGATGTTTAGGAGCCCAACATTCCAGTATGGGTTTTTGGCAGCTTTAGACGTAGGTAATCTTTCTGAAAAGGTGGCACTGCTATCAGAGAACTTAGTAGGAAGAGCAACGGGGGAGCAAGGCTGAATACATATCAAATTGGTATAATTCCTAATAATTGAGGGCCGGAATTTGGAAAAATGGCGGGGGACAGACACTGTCTCAATGGGAGAAACAACATCAGCATCCACGCTGGCTACACTACAAGCTGAGCTATCGGGCCCCCAACAGCTCACAACATGCCTATCAACATATCTATCAGACTCTCTAAGAGACTGTGGCCCGGCTTGTTCTAGTGAGTGTCAGGCCTGCTCTAAAATAGCTTCAATATTCCTAGACAAAAGAAAAGCACCTCTCCAGCTAGGATGGAGCCCGTCACTTTTCAACAAGCCAGGTTTGGCCCAGAAACGAGACCAATTATCTACAAATCCTAAACCCTGTTCTGAGCAAAAGCGAGCCAACCAGCGGTTGAGAGAGACAAGCCTGCTGTAGATCTCGTCAGTCCCCCTAACAGGTAGTGGGCCAGAGACTATTACTCGATGCCGACTCATCTTTTGAGCAAGGTCACATGCCCGAGCTATATTAACCTTCGTGACCTCTGACTGCCTCAGCCTTACATCATTGGTGCCGACATGAATGACAATATTCTCATACCTATCATCAGTGCGTGCGCCATGTGCCTTAGCTTGGGCCTTTGCCTTTGCCCTAGTGCTAGCCAGCACCCTAAGATTAGCTTCTATGTCGGTAGCTCTGGCCCCCGGTACACAGTAAACTGTCGCTGGTTGCTCTAATCTAATGTTACGAGTGATGGAGTCACCGATCACTAACGTCTGAGGAGTCCCACTCCCACCATGCTGCAAAGGTGAAACCGGTGGGGCTAAACTTGAGTTCTCCCTCACGCTAGGACTCCCTGTCTGTGATGTTGCGCCAGTCGCATCTAAAGTTACTAGCATACGTTCTTCCTCAAGCGACTGAACGCGACTCTCTAACAGAGTCAACTTATCGAACAAAATGGCACATGTAGGACAAAGTGAGTGGTCGTGAGACATTATAGTTAACTTACGTGAATAGTTTATGCCAACCAAGATAATCCGTCAAGAGCGTTGAGTTGGTTAGTTCAACGGGAACAGTAGCGTCGAGCTCCAAGGAAGAAAGCCGCGCCGAGTAAACCTATAACTAGACAGTAGATGTATGGATTAAATCGGTAAAGACAAAATAAATGAATAAACGAATTAATATATAATATATAGCGGTTAACAAGAAAAAGTTTGGGAAAAGTTTGGAGCAGCTCAGGTGCAGCGCGGTATGTCGTCAGACAGGAAACAGAGGCTAAATCAGCACATATTAGGGTTATTGTTGTTATTAATAGTATGATGCTTATTATTATTATTATTATCATCATCATTATTATCATTGGGATCCCTATCTCACTGGCGTGTCTGTGTGGATACAGATGGAGCATCCATGTGCCTGACCTTGGTTAGCATTCTCTTGTGCGCTCTCTCTCTCTGTCTCGGTGCCCACTTGCACCTCGTGTCAGGAGGTGAGTGGCCGTTAGATACCAGGCCCGGGTTCCCTTTGGGTTCCTGGAGGGGCCTAGCCCCTTGTCTCCTCGTGTTAGTGGTCAAGGGCTCTGGCAGTGCCCGTGCATTTAACCTCGACCCCTGCTTTTCTTCGGAAATTGTCAGGGTGATGGGATTCTCTGACTTATAACCCTAACCCTGCATATTGGGTCCTTTCTGTCACTATGCTCCTTCCTTTGTCTCTCCCTGCCTGTGATGCATGCCTTTGTGTTGCATCACAGCCTGCTCCTTCTGGGGGGCCACGCTTGGCACCCCTCTCTCTCTCTCTCTCTTCATTTGCAGCCTTTCACCTCCTCTCTCCTTGTTTAGATGTTTATTACATTTAATTATCCCTCTCCCCAATTTATGTGGAGCTACAGGAAAACATCCCTCCCCACTCTGCATCCCATTGTGCCTGCAGGGTTAGTATATGGACCCAGCCCTCCCACCCCACCTCTCTTTGACCCCCCCTGACCTTTGCCCCCTCTGGTCACCTCCTGTAACCTATTGGTGATTTATCACTGATTGCCCGTCTCCCTTGTATGACCCTTCTTGACCTTTGCTTCCCCAACGCACATCCCCTGACTGACTGCTGAGTGATTGTGCTCTTTCCTCTCTGTTCTCTCCCTTATTGTCCTGGATGTCTGGTGTCTCTCTCTCCTCCCTCCACTCTCCCCTTGTAAGACCCCTGTCTGCTTTGGGTGCATGCCTCTGATTGACTGTGTGGACTGACTGTTGTGTGGTTGTGCTCTGCTCTCTCCCTCATGTTCTCTCTCCCCTCTCGTCCTGGATGTCTCGTCTCTCTCCACTCTCCTCCTCCTCCCTATAGGTGTGCATGTCTCTGACTGGTTGTGTTGACTGACTGCTGTTTGAATGTGCTCCTTCCTCTCTGTTCTCCCCCTCCTTGTCCTAGATGTCTGGTGTCCTTCTCTCTCCCCCTCTCCTCCCTCCACTTTCCCCATGTGACACTCCTGTCTGCTTTGGATGAATGCTTCTGATTGACTGTGTGAACTGGCTGCTGTGTGGTTGTGCTTTGCTCTCTCCCTCATGTTCTCTCTCCCCTCTCGTCTGGGATGTCTGGTCTCTCTCCGCTCTCCTCTTCCCCATAGGTGTGCATGTCTCTGACTGGTTGGGTTGACCGACTGCGGTGTGAATGTGCTCCTTCCTCTCTGTTCTCTGCCTTATTGTCCTGGATGTCTGGTGTCTCTCTCTCTCCCCCCCCCCTTCCCTCCCCTCTCCCCTGGAAAGAAAAGAAGAAAAAGAAGAAAAAACACTCCTGTCTGCTCTGGGTGCATGCTTCTGATTGACTGCCTGGACTGACTGCAGTGTGGTTGTGCTCTCCTCTCTCCCTCATGTTCTCCCTCCCCTCTCATCCTAGATGTCTGGTCTCTCTCCACTCTCCTCTCTGGGGTATGTGTATGCATACCTCCCTCCCTCCTCCCCCCCTATCCCCTCCCCCGCCCCATGATCCTAACCACAACCAACCTGCCCTGGCCTAACCCTAAGTCCCCTCCCTGCTTAACCCTAACCCTGTGTCCTCCCCTCCTCCCATGTCTCCTCCCCCCTTCCCTGACCCTAACCTCAACACCTCCTACCCTTGCCTGACCTTAAGTCCTTCCCCTGCCTGACCCTGTGTCTTCCCCTGTCCCTGACCACAACCTTCCTTTACCTCACGTTTTTCTCCTCTCTCACTTTGGATGTTTGTCTCCCCTCTCTCCCCTCTCGTCTTGGAGGTCTGGTCTCCTTCCACCCTCCTCTCCCCTGTAGGTGTACATGACACTGTCTGCATGTGCTGACTCACTGCTGTGTGATTGTGCTCCTTCCTCTCTGTTCTCTCCCCTCTCATCCTGGATGTCCGGTCCTTCTCCACTCTCCTCTCTTGTACATGTGTGTACATGCCTCTGACTGGACGTGTGGACTGACTGCTGTGGTTGTGTGCTCCTTCCTCTGTGTGGGTGTGCTCCTTGTTCTCCCCTCTCCTCCTGGATGTCTGGTCTCTCTCTCCACCCTCCTCCCTCCACTCGTAACACTCCTGTCGGCTTTGGGTGCATGCTTCTGATTGACTGCGTGGACTGACTGCTGTGTGGTTGTGCTCTCCTCTCCCCTCAGGCTCTCTCTCCCCTCTTATCCTGGATGTCTGGTCTCTCTCTCTCTCCCGTCTCCCCTGTAAGGGTGCATGCCTCTGACTGGATGTGTTGACTGACTGTGTGCGTGTCCCTGCGTGAAAGAAAAGAAAATAGCTAGGTTGACTGACTGCTGAGTGATAGTGCTCCCTCCTTTCTGCTGCTGCTTGTTACTGGCTGTGTGGACCATCTGCTGTATGTCTGTGCTCCGACCTCTCTTCTCACTTCCTCCTCATCCTCTATGACTGCTGCTCCTTCCTTCCGAGTGACGTACCCCTGACTGGTTGTCTTGTCTGTCTGCTGTGTGACTGTACACCCCCTGCTGCTCGCTCCCCCTCATCCTGCATGGCTGGTCCTCTCTCCCCCTTCTCCCTTTCCCCCTTCTCTGTCATGCAGTGAATTGGTCACACTCTGGTCTCTTGTATACCTGCCCCTGCTGATCGTTTGGACTAACTGCTGTGTGGCTGTGTCCCCTCTCTGCTCACTGCCTCTCCCTGCTCTGTCCTGGTCCTCCTTCCTGGGCCCTTCCAGACACACTAGGTGTCACCATTCTCCCCCATGCACATGTGTTTAAAGGTGTATTTCTCCCTCCCAGTGTTTCCTCCCTCCCCTCCCACGGGCCCCCCCCCTCCTCTCTCTCTCTCCTCCCTTTTTCTCTCTCTCTCTCTCTCATTCTCTTGTCCTCCAGCTCTCACCATTCCTTCTCTCTCCCTCCCTTTCCCCCACACCCACCACGTAGGGATCCACGTACACATGCACGCTCACACCTGCTCTCACACGTGATAGGCTGACTCCATACTCTCTCCCTCCCTCTCTCTCTCTTTCTCCCTCCCTCCCTCCTTCGCTCTCACACCCACCACCTATAGGCTCACGCACTCATGTTCCTACAACAGCACATGGTTCCACACGTACTCTACTGACTCCCCCCCTCCCCCCTCCCTCCTTTCTTCCCTCCCCCTCCCTCTCCCTCCTTCTCCCCACATCTCCCTCCCTCCCTCGCTTTCACACCCACCACCTATAGGCCCACGCACTCATGCTCCTAAATAAGGCACAGTAGATGTTTCCACACATACTCCACTGACTCCCCCCCTCCCTCATCTCTCTCTCTCTCTCCTCCCCTCCTTGCCTTCACACCCACCACTTATAGGCCCATGCACTCATGCTTCTTAAAAAGGGACAGTAGATGTTTCAACACGTACTCCACTGACTCCCCCCCTCCCTCATATTCTCCCCCTCTCTCTATCTCTCTCTTTCTCTCTCTCTGCCCCTCCCTCCCTCCCCCACCCCCCACTAACCCTAATAGCACGCCTTCTCCTTCACAGATCCATCCTGGCATCACACTAACCAATGCGTTTCTCCCTAGGTGGATCCTCCCTGTCTCTCTCCACACACTCTATCCACACCCCATACACCCTCTCTCTCTGTCCTCTTTTCACTAGATGATTTAATGACAATTAATGGAGATTACCGATTCTGGTGGGCGCCCACGGACACAGGGGGTACGAACACCCCCCTCTTAAGAGAGCGAAACTGCAGTCGTGGCCGGTTAGGACCCCACATATCCCTGTTTAATGTTGTGGCATGGGCCTGCAGGAGGTACCGCCCGGGGAGTGGAGTTCTGCGTTTTTGACCACCATTCTTTTGGCTCCGAGGAGCCCCTCTCTTGCTCTGCCTAACACACACACACACACACACACGCATCTCTCCTCTCACTCCCACACACACACACACATCCACCCTCCTCTCGCTCACCCATCTCATGCCCTGTCTTCCCCATACTCATGTATGTCTGCGGTGCTCATCTCCTGAGCACCCCCATTTTGCTTTCATGGCACTCGTGTGTCCTGTCCACTAACCGACCAGCCCTCTCCCCAGCAGCACACATGGTGCAGAGGTCGTCTACTTTTCAACCTGCCCTGGTTATGGTATAGGTTATTCTCTCTTTCAGGCAGGCTCCTCTTAGAATTTCAGATTAAGTTAGCTACTGGGCCCAGGTATGACACGCACTCACACACTCACGTGCATCCACTCACTCACGACCATGCCCCATCTCTTCAAGGGGACCCGGATTGGACTCCACAGAATCATCGTTGCCTGGGGGCTGGACCGAGGGGGACTTCGTCCTCCATATAGCCTGTGATCCTGTCATCTCTGATGACTGAGCTGCCACAGCTCCCTCATTCGGTGATGTACTCGGAAAGCACATCATCTGGCCCTTACACAGCAACGGTGGAGTCTTTTGACCCCCTCCGGCCGTAGGCCCAGGCTACAGTCCAGCCCACCCTACCACTTCTTTTTAAAGCAGCCCTGATATGGCTACGGTTGATCTTCACACCGGCCTCAGGCTCGGGCCACGGTTCTGCCGGCTCTACTGCTTTATCAGTCGCTCCTCCCGACCAGACTCGGGGGGAGATGACAGGAGTGACAGACGGAAACAAGACACCTTGGCTTCGCGCCTCGGCACTCGCGCTTCGCGCCTCGGCACTCGCGCTTCGCGCCTCGGCACTCGCGCTTCGCGCCTCGGCACTCGCGCTTCGGATCGGATATGGAGAGCCCCCAGTGTTTACACTCGAATATAGCACGTACTACGGTTACCGGTTACCTCTGCTATCCACGAGTGACCTTTTACACCTGAGGTCTCCTACCTCTCCTCCCCTGGGGTCACCTCTCTTGTGGGGACAGAAGACTTCAGAGCATGCTCCTGCTTAGACCTGGTGCGCACACTTACATTAGTGGATACGGGGGTGGGTTACCCATGTACCCGTCGGTTGCTCACGTCCTCTTAGTGCTTAGGCATTTACCTACCTCGGGAGCGAGCGTGACAAGGTCTACAGGCCTGGGACTCCTTTGGGGACACTTTGGGGTCCTGGAGGGGGTCTATTCCCCTACCCCCTCTGATGGAAGATCTACATGGCTCTAGAATACTTGTGCATTGACCCTTAGCCTATGCGGGTCGAAGCACTGAACTGCTTGTCGATGGGGTCATCAAAGTACATATCCTAACCCTTGTTCAGAGTAGAGATGTGCTTATTTGACATGATTTCACTGTGAGCCTGCTGGCTCTGGGCTTCTGGATTATGTTGGTCTTAACCTTTATGGTGATTCTGAGTCTGAAAACGGTTTAGAATAGTCTTCGGACAACTGTATCCCTGTGGGCTGTTAATACTACTTCTATTGGTCAATGTGACTGGCAGTAGAGAAGGAGGAACCTATAAAACAGACTCTTGCTCATTTATTCATTCCGGGGGGACGGAGTGAGTTGAGTTTCAGGTGCGTGTGCCTTAATGGGGTCTCACATGTACTGTGGTCCCGTCGGGGTCCCACAGGGTGTTTCCTCGTTATTACTGCCACACCTAACTCACCAACCCCTTAACATAACCTTTTTGATCTCTTACCTAAACTTAAGACCACAACCTACCTGTTGACCGCTAATATCCCTATCCTGTCGGTTATCCTAACCTTAACCAGTAATGTCCATACCTAACCCTAATACTTTGACCTCTTCTCCCCCCCCCCCCCCTCCCTCCTTTGCTCTCCCTTTCTGGCTCACACTCTCTCTCTCCCTTATCTGTGGGTCCTGGCACATTCTCTCCTTTTCAACAGATCTCTCTAGGCCTTCTCTCACAGGGCCTACACATGTATATTGATTTTGGTTTAACACTTTTTTCTCCTGACAGGTTTCTCCCATTATACACACACGCGCGCCCTCCCTCTCTCTATCTCCCTCCCTCCGCTTTTGGTGGGTTGACAGAAGGGCACCGGGGTGACCACAATCCTCCTTCTTTGGTGCAGCCCCGAGGTCCCCTTTCAGTTTGTAGCCTAGGATGGCCCTTTTTCCTGCTCATCTTTTATTTCCGTCACCTGACGAGTCCTGGGAGAGGACGAAACCGCTCGTGGCCAGTTAGGGAATGGAGTCCTGTGTTTTTGACGACAACTTTTATTTGCTTCAACAGAAGCCCCTCTCTCACACACATGCATCACCTGTCTCACACCATAATTGTCTGTATGGCTTTATCTTCATCGCACTCATGTGCAGTGAGGATAGGGCTAGGACACTCAGGTGTCTTGTTCGTTAACCCCTCCCTTTTACAGCCCTGCGGTTCCCTGGGTTCCTCCCTACATCTGCACCCGGGATTGGTATAGCTTCTTATCCTATCAGGCAGACCTTTTTTAGCTTTTCAGATTAAGTTAGCTACCCGGTCCAGGTAAGACACGCACTCACTCACAATGCACCTATACACCTCCACCCACTAGAGGCCCCCTATATCTCTCTTCCCACGCCCTTAAATCTCTACTAATTAATTTAGATTGGATTCTCTCGCCTCGTTGTTCGCACCAGTGTTCGCCATTCCCTAATATAGTGTTCAATATTCTATAGAACGCCCACTCATACGTTTGCCCCTTCTGTTTTATAGTATGTCTGGAACTGATCGCCACCGTGGAAGAGATCCTCGCCGGGCACACGGCCCTCCCTATGACTATGACACCTATTGGGAGCTATCTCCCACCCCTCTGCCCCCCCCCTCTTCCTGGGAGTATGACCGTCACTCGGTCTGGGGACGCTCCCACCTTCGGGGCTCCCCGGGGCCATACAGGGATCCACTGCCCTGGCGTGACACTGGAACCCCACAAGGGGGGTGATTATAGGAGTCCCTCGGATCCTTTGTACGCCTCGGGCCCTAGTTATTCTTCCAATCATAATCCATCCATCCATACGGTATGGAGCACCGTTATGCCCCTAGGGCTGCGCACAGAAACCCTACTACGGCCCCTCCGGCCTCTCAGATGCCCCGACGTGCCCCCAAGGCAACACGCGGGGCATACGCTCGTGCTCCCTCTTACCAGCGCCGACCCGGACGTGACACGGCACAGCCTGGGCCTCTGGACTGGGCCTCCAGTGGCCCCGCTGTGACCCCAACAAGAGGCCAGCACGGTGGCCAACCCGGTACACCGGCGGAACGCCGCATTAGGAGGCGCCTAGCACGTGCACGCACTCACGCGGTGACGGAGTCACCTCAGCGCGAGTCAGGGACGAGGACGCTGTATCCAGCCTCCCTCGGATCACCCCGACCACGCGGCCACCAATGTTGCCGTTCCTGACACTCCACCGGACCTACTGCAAATCTCAGTCGATAGATACTCAGTCAATGCGGAACAGTCACGCCAAGTCACCGGCAGACCCACAACGGAAGTCGGTAAAATAATTTGCAAACTCATAAAGACGACACACCATTACGGTGAGGTGAAGGCCTACATGACCGATGGCATACAGCCACCGGTTCTTCAAATCAAAATTGATGAGCTTGCTACGATGTTTCGACCGTCATCACCGACACACGACAACTAGAGCCAGCTCCAGCGGATCTCCGTAAAATGTATTATGTATATATTATATATAATGTAATGTATTAAGGACTCATACCTGTCCCTCGAGCAACACTTCTACAAAGTTGTTGATAATGTTACTCTGTCACTCAGGACATGCTCTGCCTCCTTCAGAAACTGGCTGGATGCATGGGAGCTAGGGGTTAGATGGGCCTCTCGAGATCTGGGAAACTATCTCTCAAGCGACGCTACGTCAGGCCATGTCTTCTCTACCGTGTGACGTCTTTCCTTCTAACCCTTTTCTCTCTTCTGCGAACGTGCCCTGGGCTCCTCCTGTTTCTGCAGCCAGACTGGTCAGACCTTTGATCACGCCCTCCATGGTGCCACGAGCGTTGTTCCCACCGCGCCGACCTTGTGTGGAACCTACGGCCACGGGCGAACAAGCGAACCTCAGGGCCGAGAATGAGGAGCCTCTGGCCCTCCCTGATCCTGATCCGGTCCGGGACGAGGCCAGAACCCTCAATCGCGACACGCTCTCCCCGGCTACTGTTCCAATGGACACCACTGAGGCGGATGATCTGGAATGGAGTCAATTAGATACATCAGAATTGGCTACCTTCTCTCCTCAAATGGCACCTCCTACCACCCTACATACGCTACTCAGAGCACCTCTCGTTGTAGAAAACGAACCCTCTCTTTCCGCGTTAGCTGCAGCTCTGGACAGGGGCGACCCCAATGCCTCTGGGCCCTCGCCACGCCCACCTCTCTCTACGTCTCTCTCTAAACGTCTCTCTCCTCTTGCACCTCTTTCACCGGCGTTTTTATTGGTACACTCCTCCGAGGACGAAATGGATGACGTTACTATATGTGAGGCTCTGCTGGCGGACCTCCCTCACCTCACTCTTCTGATCTCTTCTGTATCTCCGAGCATCCCGATCAATACAGCGGTTGCCGCTCCAGTGCCCGCACCCAGTCCTGACGTAGAATTTGATATCACATTGTTGTAATGATGAAGATAGGTTATGATTTAATGGTTTATCTGATTTAAAATGAAACTTTATACATATTTTTTGTATATTCTATATTACTGGAAACCATATGTTAAGCTGTTGACTGCTTATTATTAATACTACAAACCGGCAGAAAATATTAAGCCCAAAGTGTAAAGATATGGATATTAGGGGCTGGGGAATGCGGGAAAGAAAAACACTTGACACTTGAAACACATGCATCTACTTTCACAGGCACGAGGCCCCAACTATAAATCAAGTGGCACGTTTGAGACCCTGCGCCCACACACTCATGTCTGTAACTGTAGAGTTCAGGGACAGTACCATTAGCCGTAAATTGGGAGAATTGTCATAGGGCCAGTGCCACTAGTCGTAAATTGGGAGGATTGTCGTTTTATTAGGAAAACACCTGTAATCTGAAACCCCAGGACAAGGGACCAATAATGTGAGGGTGCATAATGTAATGTATCTGTGACCAACTGTATCGTACCAATAGCAAAAAATGACACAAATAATAGGCAGAAAATACAGTATAAAAGGGACTGTCTGGAGAGAAACTGATAGTCTGCTCTTGGGAGCTCACTCACTTGTTACCGTGTTGGAATAAACCTTTGCATCAGACTCTGAGTTCCAGTGCGTCTGTTTTGGACTTAGTTTATTTTTCATCTGTTGTGACTTAGAATAATTATCACTTGTTGGGACTTAGCCTGATTTTTGACTGGTTTGGACGTAGGATTTTCTTCACTTCGAGACTCGAGATTTATTTTCACTATACACAGGAACTTATCCACAACAGTCCCTCCCTTGTGGGAGCCCGGCGAAGCACCCCTCTCGGCCCACGTCATTACTGCGGTTGCGGCCCAGACGCCCGCACCCGGCCCCTACACTCTGGAGGCCCGGAGACACGATCCGTCCAACTCTCTGTCCGTCCGTGCGGCGACAACTTCTAGAACGCCTGTACCTGAATCCGCCTTACTGGGGACCGGTGGTCCAGCCCCTCTCAAAACCTGAATCCGCCTTACTGGGGACCGGTGGTCCAGCCCCTCTCAAAACCGCTTCCTCCACACTAGCGATGTACACCAGGCACGAACACAATGGCAACAAAAAGAACTGGGGCCTCATGTATAAAGGATTGCGCAGCTTTCATACCAGAAGATGGCGTACGGCCAAAACTCAAAGTACCTACGCACAGAAATATTCACATGTTTAAAACCGGTCGTACGCCAGATCCTGCGCACCTTTCCTTTAGAAATCACAATCAACGTGAGATTGACCGCACGTGAACGAGCCACTGACCCCGCCTTGCCTCCTCCCATATATTAATATGCAGATGGACTATAAATGCGCTCCTGAGGTCATTTCTTTGTCTGAATTACCGTATTTCTTCGAATAAACGCGGACCAAAAATGAACATTAAACGCCGCAGCGTTTATTCAAAGAAATACGGGGGATTGTGAGATCAAGGTTCTGACAACAGAGGTGGAGGCGAGAAAATGTGTCCTGTTTGGCGGCCTGTCATCATTAGTGACAAAAGAAAGTCGGCAGAGTGGAAAACTGTCACTATTTGTGCCGTTTCTTGTTTTTAACACTTTGAGCACTTTGAGATTTAGCTAAATGTAAAGTGCATTACAAATAAAATTATTATTATTATTATAGGGCCATCAATGCTGTGGGTTCAGAGAACCGGACCATGGCAGAAATTAAGAAATTATCCGATATAAAACTTTAAATGAAGAAACGAGTGGTGGCGCATCGTAACAGCGTAGCGCCTACAGGGTTAGCGTGACATGCATTTCCCGAGTGATTTTGTCGTTCGTTTGACAGCCTCAAGTTTCACAGAAGTTATTAAGTGGCGGCGGTATAAACAGAAGGCTATATAGCATTTCCCGTTTTGGGTTTTGGCATTTTTATGTGATTATCCACATTAATGATCAAACTTTTATTTAAATGTTTTTTGAATAGTCAACGTCATAAACGTACTAGTGGAAACTTTATTTTGTAATGCTTGGTGAGTCTCGGCACTTCGAATTCGCCATGTTACAGAGCCAGACAAGACTTTGCATACGGTCCGCACATTCTCACGTCTGCTCAAAAGTGTCCGTGAAGGCCCGCACATTCTCACGTCAAGTAAATCTTTATACATCACAAAGTGTGCATGAAAACCAGCGTACGCAAGCTTTTAGTGCGTACGCAACGTTTATAAACTAGGCCCCAGGAGCCTAAATCCTGTGAGAGCGACGATAATAATGGGAGACTCAAACCTCCATCGCCTCCCGGCCATCAATATAGAAAACGTGCAAGTTGACTGTTATCCGGGAGCGAGGCTCTATCACGCAATCAACATCCTCAAATCGATCAAAATCGCTACCCCCTGCCTTTCATGTTAAACGCGTGGTGCTGGCTTTCGGCCTTAACAATCGCACCACTGGCATCGACACCTCCACCAAGCAGATGATGTCCTTGTTTACCAAAGCCACTGCTGCTTTCCCGCACGCTTCCATATCTGTTCCACTGATAAACACCTCTTCTGGCCTGTCGACTCTCGAAAAAGAAACCGTCAATAGCCTCAACCGTTACCTGGCGGACACGTGTCCATTATCCCACTGCTACCTGTCGCGTCCTTCAGCACCGTCAGGGACAACATACACTGGACAATGCCCACTGGGACGGCTATGCCCGTGCACTGAGTCAATTATTTAAACTAAGTGGACCCTCTGACCAAGCCCAGGGGGAGAGGAAAGTTACCTCCCGTGATACCTGCGTTGGTAGAGGCAGACCTACATTCGGTAGACTCCCTCCCCAACCTTGACGCGGAAGCCCTTAACCTCACTAGTGAGGAAGTGACAGCTTTGAGACAGTTGCGAGCAGACCCGCATATTGTCATTAAGCCAGCTGATAAGGGCTCCGCAGCAGTGGTCATCATGGACCGAGTGCATTACGTACAAGAAGCAGAGAGACAACTCAACATGCCAGAATACTACTGCAGATTAGATGAACCTCTGTTTACTACCACAGCCCGTGAGATCGATCGGATCCTCGTGGTCCTGGTGAGACTGGGCTATCTCGCACCCAGACAGAGGTTGTACTTGATGGGAGAGGGAGAACCCAAACCTAGAAAATTCTACCTCCTAGCCAAAATCCATAAGGATCCAGCTTCCTGGCCCCTTCCCTATCTGACCCTGTCCGGCAGTCCGATTGTGTCTGACTGTGGTACAGAGATCTATGGCATAGCGGAGTATATTGGCTCCTTTCTCAACCCGCTGTCCAACCAACACCCTAGCTATGTTAAGGACACATATGACTTTATAGCCAAGGTCAGGGCAGCGAGACTCGATGAGAATGACCTGCTTTTCTATGGATGTGGACAGCCTTTACACTAACATAGAGGCACCTGAGGGGTTGAGAGCTGTTCAACAGATGCTTACACTGAACCCTGCGGAGGGCCGCCCGGACAGATACATCATGCAACTTCTTGAACTCGTGTAACGGAGTTGTATATACAGTCCTTGTTAGTGGTTGTTAAATCCTGCATCATTGGGTCAAGACTTTTATTTTGAAATATTGTTCACATGTTAGTAGCATATCCGGCCTTGCAGGAGAAGAAAAGATAACTGCTGCAGGTAGGTTGGGCAAAAAGTGTTCGCATTAAAATCTTTAGAATAATTTCATATATATTTGTATTACAAATACCAATTAAATGCCTATTTTGTGTTGTCAATAAGCAATCATATAAATCACATTTCAATGAGATGTAGAATTGTATTTTATTTTCTATTTTCGTTTGACTTTCAAGCACGTTGGCGGTTGGCTAATGGGGTTTGTAATGTTCACATGTATTTTGTTTAGGCGGACCAAAGTAATGCCCACAACTTTGTATTTGATGATCCATTGTGCAGGTAACAAAATCAATTTGTTGTTTTGATTTAAAGTGTTCTATTTTGTGTGGTAAAATTGTTATTACACGGTTATCGTACTGGTGACGTGGCTAGCATTCCCGTTTCAGAATAACTAGCCAGTAATGTCTTCGTGCATGCTACATGCAGTACGATGTATGTTTTAGTAATTAGGAATGAATTAGAACACAGTTATTAATATAGCAGAAGAAAAGATAGCTGCTGCAGGCGGATCAAAGTAATGCCCACCACTTTGTATTTGATGATCCATTGTGCAGAAATAAAAAACATCTTCGTCCATCCTGAGGGTTGCAGTCCTTGAAGAACAAACACAACGCAGGTTACACTTGCACTCACAGAAAATGACCGAGTTTAACGTTGAGTTTAACAGCAAGTACTATCCCCAACTCAAGGGCGTTGCTTTTGGGAAGAAGTTTGCTCCCGCCTATGTGGATATCTAAATGGCCATGTGGGAAGCAACGGTTCTTCCCCAGTGCCCCCTCAAACCCTCACACTACCTCAGATATTTAGATGACATCTGGGGGGTGTGGCCACACTCCAGGGAGGCCTTTACTGTGTTTGTCAACAAACTTAACTCTCATCACAACTCTATTAAGGTCAAATATGTACTCAGCGATGACAGCATTGACTTTCTGGACACCACAACCTTTAAAGGAATGGATTTCCCTACGTCCCACTGTCTAGATGTCAAAGTATTTTTCAAAAAGACCGACACACACGCCCTGCTACACAGAGACAGCTACCACCCGGTAGCTGTCTCTGTGTAGCAGGGCGTGTGTGTCGGGGTAGTTTCCTGGGGTAGTTAAGTCACAGCTGCTACGGTTCCACAGAATCTGCACGCAGCATAGTGACTTCCTGGCAGCTTAACAGACTATCAGGTACTGGCCCAGAGAGGCTATCCACGCAGTCTCCTAGGTCAGGTCTCTCAGACCTTTCTGGAGGTCACACAGCGTGACGAGGCTCTCACCATCCCTCTGGTTACCACGTTCGGACGTCGTAACCGGCTCCTGAACCACAGATTTAAACATAATCTGTTGACACACCTGAGAGGTTCTGGCGTGCTAGAAGGGGCCACCCTCATCTCGGCCTATAAGAAAAACCGCAGCCTTGGTGAATTCCTGGTTCGAATTCCTGGGCCTCAGACCACTCAGCCGGATACCCCAGCCGACGCACACACACTTTTCACCTCTCACTGCAGTTCACTGCCGAGCACTCAAAGCCAGGCTGGCTGTAAACTCCCTGCCCCCGTCTACGTGTAACGCAGTGTATGTGATCAAGTGCAGTGCATGTGGTTTGCGCTATGTCGGTGAGACAGGTAGTTCTCTCCAAACACGCCTCACCCAACATCTCTATAATATCCATAACCACCGTGACCTTAACTCATACCGAGTCCCCCACTTCCTGAGACACGGAGCCGAATCTCTTAATATGAGCGGCCTGGAACACAATCCAGAGTGGTAGACAAAATCAGGCCGGTGAGAGGAAATGGATATGGAGGCTTTCCTCCCTGTATCCCGGAGGAATGAAACCCTAACCACACTTGGAATACTTGCGCATTCATGGCCGCCCCATTACGGCAGTGGACGCGTTTGCCTTTTAAGGACGTGCTCTGCTCGGTTTAGTCTGCTCATATCAATGAGTCAGGATGGTCGAGCGGTCTAAGGCGCTGCGTTCAGGTTGCAGTCTCTTCTGGAGGTGTGGGTTCGAATTCCACTTCTGACATCCCTATTCCTGTGGCTCCACCCTGACATCCCCATTCCTGTGGCTACACGGGGCATGTTTGATCCTTTCATGGCGGCTGAGTTTTTGGGTTGTCAGTCAGCGTTGCGTGGAGATTCCGAGCGAGCTGAAGAAATTGCAAAAGGTGACGTGAAAACGTTGCAGACTGCTGATTGGTCTGATGGAATCACAACGAGGGACATCCTGCACCAAGCCAAAGTTTGGCGGCCGCAATATGCTTTTGGTCATGTGGTGCTTTGATTTGGCCCCTCTCAAGCCAGCGTACCATCGGGGTTCCAATTTTCTTTTTGTCACGCGGTGCTGTGATGTGGCCTGACGGCTGTCGGCCGTGTCTACGGTTGGGAACGCCTTGGCGTGACAACACAGAGACTGGTGTAGTCATGGCCGAGTGGTTAAGGCGATGGCAACCTGGCAACGCCCCTTTCAGGAAGTGAATTCAGGAAGTGTTGGACAGAGAGCAGGTGGACTGAGTGTTTGTTTGGAGAGTTTTTCTTCTGTTTGCTACACTTTTTCATCTGGTTGTTACTTGTGTTTGGAACTGAAAGCAGTGTTCACTGAAGCACTTAATCCTCCAACAGCTTTTGCTGATTGGGGGACTTTTCTAAGAGGATGGAAAATATAATGGCGAAGAAGGCGTTGAGCAGACAACAGGAGGAGGATGTTGGAGGTGAAAGAGCGGATCTGAAATTTGAAAAGGATTTGACTGTAGGTGTGGAGATTGCTGGCGAAGAACGGATTACAATGATGGAGCTGTTGAGAGGAATAAAGGAAGTTTGTGGACTGGTGTGTGGCTGCTGCTTCAAGGACCCCAAAAGGTATGAAGTTACCATGTCAAACTTAAGAGGGAAGGAGAAATTGGTGGATGGCTTCAAAATACGGGGATGTAACATTATGGCAAAGGATCTGTCGATGGATGAGATGGTAGTCTCGTTCTTAAATCTGCCGGTGTACATTCCTGACGGAGCTATTGTGGAGCGGCTTACTACATGGGGTGTGGAGGTAGCTTCACCAGTGAAGAGGCGTTTCTGGCCGGGGACAAGGATTGCAGATGGAACACGCTTCCTGAAGGTCAAGTTTAATGACACTGTGAGATCCCTGCCGTACTCAACAAGGTTTGAGACAATGGAAGGCATGGAGTACTTTAGAGTGATTCATGACCGTCAGGTCAAAGTGTGCAGGCTGTGTATACAGCCTGGTCATGTGTTGCGGGACTGTCCTGACTTTGCGTGTTATAAGTGTGGGAGACAGGGGCACTACGCAAGGGAATGTGAAAGTGGGGGAGATCGTGGCTGTGCTGGATGTGGGACGGGCAGTGTGTCTGTTCCCAGGCGGATGGAACGGCTGGTGCTGCCTGCCCTATGGAAGAGGGAACAGGAGTGGTGGAGGAGACTGAGGTGGAGGAAAGTGGCAGTGAGGAGGCGTTGGAGGACGACGATGCGGAAGAGCATATGGAGGGGGAGGATATCGGAGCCAGTCTGGATGGTGTGCTTCTTGAGAACGAGGATGAAGCTGATGCAGATGAGCGGAGAGAAGGAAAGGTGACACGTCCTGAGGTGTCTGCAGCTGCTGGGAAGATGATCTTTGGAGGAGCGAAGCCTGTGGGAGGTGACAAACGGAAGGGTTCACAAGAGGAGCCGGCCGGGGAAGGGTCGTCAAATGGAGTAATGAGGAGTGGTAATGGAGAGCAGGTGGAGGGAATAAAGCCATTGCCGGCCCGGAAAAAGAAACAGAGGAAAGACAAAAGCTCTGAAAGATAATGGGTGGTTGTGACATTCTTTTTGTTTTGTTCAACATGATTAATGTTGTTTCAATCAACACAAATGGACTTAGAAGCATGGAAAAATTTGAGCTTGTGGTTGAAGCTTTCCCAGCTGACATTTTGTGCCTACAGGAAACTCATTGGACCGAGCAGTGCATGGGAGATGTTTGACAGAGATGTCATGGACAAATGTTTGTGAGTAATGGGAAAGAAAGAGCGTGTGGTGTGGCTATTTTGGTCAGGCCAGGTGTGGTGTCTGGAGTGCATTTATTGTACACGGACACAGGTGGGTGGGTGTGGGGTTTAAATTTCAAGGTGTGGAGTATGTACTGTATAATGTGTATGCTCCGAATATAGAAATTGATAGACGGACACTGTTTATGTCTCTGGAAAGGTTGTGTGTGGGGAATTGTTTGTCAGGGATTTTAATGTAAAGATGGATAGGTTGGATGCCTCAAGAAGTGCATGCTTTGTATCAGACTCATCCCGTGATGTGTTGCGAAGAATAATGAGGGGGAAGTGCTTGGTGGATGTGTGGAGTGAGGGCCACCCAGATGAGCTGGTGTTCTCCAGGCGGCAGTGGGTAATGGGGGAGCTGAAGCAGTCACGTATTGATCTGTGTCTAGCGAATGAAGCATGTGTACACCTGCTGGGAGGGATGGAGTACAGGGACGCATTCTTCAGCGACCATGATGCTCTGTCTTTCAAGTTGGGGAAGGTACGGGAGGGGAAGGGGGGAGGATTGTGGTGCTTTAATACTGGTCTGTTGAAGGATGAGGGGTTTAGAGTAGCCGTGAAAGAGTGTGTGCGTGATGCCATGTCTGAACGTATGTATGAATATGATGTGTGTGAGTGGTGGGAGGGGTTGAAGGTAAAGTTTAAGCAGATAGCAATGAGTTTTGCTAGGCAAGCTGGTCAGAGGAGGAGGCGGGATGAGAAAGCCCTTAAGTCACAGATGGCCTTTGAGTTGGAAATGATAGAGGCTGATGCTGGATATGACACTGCAGAGTATTTGAGGGTGAGGGAGGAGATGAGGTTTGTGGAAAGGCATAGGTGCACAGGGGCAGTGGTGAGGAGTAGAGCAAGGTACGTGGTGGAAGGGGAGAGGAGCACAGCATTTTTCCTTGGGCTAGAAAAGAGGAGGCAGGAGAGGAGTTATTTTACTGAGTTGATAGATGACCAAGGGGAGAGAGTTACAGATCTGGTGGGTATTTTAAGCACGGTACAATCTTTCTATGAGGGTTTATATACTTCAGGTGGGGTGAAGGAGGAGTGTATGGAGAGTGTGCTGGAAGCTGTGAAGACAAGGGTGGCGGTGGAGGATGTGGGGATGTGTGATGCTGATATCACGAGGGATGAGGTGCAATATCTGGGCTGAATTAGAATAAAAGTCCAGGTTCAGATGGCATTTAGTGGGATCCTGACCCCTCTGTTGATGCGGGTGTTTGAGTGCATGGAGGAGAGGAGGGTGGTGCCTAAGTCAATGGCCTTAGGAGTTTTAACAGTACTTTACAAAGGGAGGGGGAGTCATTTGAAACTTGAAAATCATAGGCCTATTTCTTTACTGAACATTGATCATAAGGTGTTGGCTAAGATACTGGCCAACAGACTTAAAAATGTAATGGGAAGCATCATTGCACCTACTCAGGCTTATGGGGTTCCGGGGAGGGATATTGCAGACACCATATGCACTGTCAGGGATGTTGTGAGGCATATGCAGGATGTGGGTGGGGTAGTGCTCTGCCTGGATCTGAACAAGGCTTTTGATAGAGTGGAGCACCGGTTCCTACTGGAGACCATGGAAAGGTTTGGGTTTGGGCCTAGATTGAGAGGATGGGTGGAACTGTTATATGGGGCAGCACGAAGTGCTGTGAAGTGTAATGGGTTGTTGACTGACTCCTTTCCACTGGGCAGGTCTATAAGGTAAGGATGCCCCCTGTCTGCAATGCTTTACAGCATTTCAGTGGAGCCCTTGGCAGCATTTGTGAAGAGTGATTGTGGTGTCCGTGGTGTGAGAATGCCAGGGGGAGGAGTGAGTGTCCTGCATCACTATGCTGACGATACAACATGCACTGTAATGGATGTGGACAGTGTGAAATGTTTAATTAAATGTTTTGATATATATGGGAAGGCATCCGGGGCAAGGGTGAATATTGAAAAAAGTGAAATGTTGTGTGCAAAAGAGATAGACATATCCACATGTAACATTCCTTTTAAAACTGTCAAGGACTTTGTAAAGGTTTTGGGTGTGAATATTGGGGTGAATGAATGTGAGGCCAGAGACATTACATTGACTGGGGTGATTAACAAGATCAAGACTACTTTGAACTTCTGGAAACAAAGGAAGTGGAAATTAAGGGGCATAGTGGTGGTGGTGAATGCTTTGCTGATGTCTAAATGTGTCTATGTATTAGGTGTTTTGGATGTGCCTGTGTGGGTGTTGAAGGAAATCAAGGGGATGGTATCTGGCTTCTTGTGGGGGAGCAGTTAAGATTGCTCATGATGTTCTGATTGCAGATTATGCTAAAGGGGGGTTGAGATTAATGGACGTTGAAGTTAAACTGAAAGCCATGCGGGTCAAGGCAGTGAAGAAATGTTTGTATGGGGAGCAGGGTCATGGGTGGATGGAGTTTTTTCGCCACTGGGTACATGAGGTTAGTGGTTGTGGGGATTATGGCCTGTTAATGTGTCTGAAGCCAGGGATGTATGTAGGGGCACCTGAGTTTTATATGGAGGTGTTTAGGGCTTGGGGGGAGTTTTTGCCACAAATTAACTATTCATGTGTATCCGCAGGCGTGATTTTGAATATGCCAGTTTTTAAATCCTGTGCTGAAATCAAGGGGGAGGCTTTTGGAGAGTAAGGTGTTTATGAAGGCAGGTATGGTGAGGGTTCGGGATTTTAGGTATGAGGTGATCCCAGGGTTCCTGACTGATCAGGCAATCCTGGACACTATCTGGGCAGTGGAGTGGGATATCGGCAGAGGGACAGTGTTAGGGGTCTTTGAGAGGTTAAAGGAGTGCTTCCCTAGGGAGTGGGTTGAGATTCTGGATAGTTCTGTGTGTGTGGGGTATGTGGGAACATTGTCTGACTTAAAGGTGGGGACTGGGGAGTCTAGCCGGGCACTGCACTCTGTCAGGGTAAAAGATATAAAGATCTACTGGGCTCTGCTATCTGGGAAGGTTAGGGTACCTGCCTCGGAGAAAGTCTGGAGGTGTGTGTTTCCGGAGTTGGATATGGAATGTTTGTGGGGTAATTTAATGGTGAAACTTAATAGTCTTGAATGTACACATTTTGATTTCATGCTTAGGCACAACAGGATTTACACTAGGGTGGTGATTCATCAGATAGACAGGTCAGTGTCACGGGTGTGTGATGTGTGTGGAGGATGAAAACCTAATGCACATGATGTTTGAATGCATCTCTGTGTCTGGGTTTTATGTAAGGCTAAAGCTATTTTTGGCGTCATTGGGGGGTGGAATGGATAGGAAGGTTTGATTGGAGGTGTTTAGTACTGTTTGGAGTGGGGAAGAGAGTGAGGGGTTTAAATATAGAGTTATTGAACTATGTGTTGTCCCATGCAAGATATGCAGTGTACTTCAGAGTACTTTCAAAAAGGTCACGCCAAAACACCGCAGACCACTGACTGGTCAGAGAGGATTGCGACAATGGACCATCTGCACAAACCTGTCTTATTGAAGTAGCCGAGCCACTGAACAACAAAAAAGCCGAAAGGCATTGGAGAATGCGGGCATCGATCCCACTACATCTCACATGCTAAGCGAGCACTCTAACATTTGAGCTAATTCCCCCTTGCTCAGCAGTGTTGTTGGAGTCTTTTAAGACTCGTATCTCCCGTTTAATTGCTTTCTTGACATCCCCTTGAATGAGAGTGAGGAAAAACGACTTACCCCGTGGGCCAAATACGACCGGTCGTTTCACGCAGACACGAGGTGGCGCCTAGGACACCGCGTTTTCACGGCTAGAGAGTGTCTCCGGCCCCTTAACTTGGTCAGAGCATGGTGCTAATAACGCCAAGGTCGTGGGTTTGATCCCCATACGGGCCAACCAGCCCTTTTTTGCAGATCTTTTCCATTGCTTTATATAGTCTGTGGCAAGGCTTTGGAATGCTACTGACTGGGTTTGGAATGCCTGCCCAAATAGCTCAGTTGGTAGAGAGTTAGGCTGAGGGTTTCAAGGTCCCTGGTTTGATTAAAGCTTTTGGTAAACCCGTGGTGTTTGCAAAATACCGTCTACTCAAGGAAGTGGTCAATGGGTCATTTTCAAAAAGGTCACGCCAAAACACCGAGACCAGTCGGAGAGGATTGCGACACTGGACGTATTGTACAAACCTGTCTTTTGAACTCGCCGAGCCACAAACAAGCCAAATTGCATTGGAGAATGCGGGCATCGATCCCACTACGTCTCGCATGCTAAGCGAGCACGCCGACATTTGAGCTAATTCCCCCTTGCTCAGCAGTGGACGTTGGAGTCTTGGAAGACTCATAGCTCCCGTTTAATTGCTTTCTTGACATCCCCTTGAATTGAGAGTGAGGAAAAACGACTTACCCCGTGGGCCAAATACGACCGGTCGTTTCACGCCGACACGAGGTGGCGCCTAGGACACCGCGTTTTCGCGAATGGAGAGAGTGTCTCCGGCCCGTTAGCTCATTTGGTCAGAGCGTGGTGCTAATAACGCCAAGGTCGTGGGTTCGATCCCCATATGGGCCAACCAGCCCTTTTTTGGAGATCTTTTCCATTGCTTTATATAGTCTGTGGCAAGGCTTTGGATTGCTACTGACTAGGTTTGGAATTCCTGACCAAATAGCTCAGTTGGTAGAGAGTTAGGCTGAGAGTTTCAAGGTCTCTGGTTTGATTCCAGCTTTTGGTAAACCTGTGGTGTTTGCAAAATACCGTTTACTCAAGGAAGTGGTCAATGGGTCATTTTCAAAAAGGTCACGCCAAAACACCGCAGACCACTGACTGGTCAGAGAGGATTGCGACACTGGACGTATTGTACAAACCTGTCTTTTGAACTCGCCGAGCCACAAACAAGCCTAATTGCATTGGAGAATGCGGGCATCGATCCCACTACGTCTCGCATGCTAAGCGAGCACGCCGACATTTGAGCTAATTCCCCCTTGCTCAGCAGTGGACGTTGGAGTCTTGGAAGACTCGTAGCTCCCGTTTAATTGCTTTCTTGACATCCCCTTGAATTGAGAGTGAGAAAAAACGACTTACCCCGTGGGCCAAATACGACCGGTCGTTTCACGCCGACACGAGGTGGCGCCTAGGACACCGCGTTTTCGCGAATGGAGAGAGTGTCTCCGGCCCGTTAGCTCAGTTGGTCAGAGCGTGGTGCTAATAACGCCAAGGTCGTGGGTTCGATCCCCATACGGGCCAACTAGCCGTCTTTTGGAGATCTTTTCCATTGCTTTATATAGTCTGTGGCAAGGTTTTGGAATGCTACTGACTGGGTTTGGAATTACTGCCCAAATAGCTCAGTTAGTAGAGTTAGGCTGAGGGTTTCAAGGTCTCTGGTTTGATTCCAGCTTTTGGTAAACCTGTGGTGTTTGCAAAATACCGTTTACTCAAGGAAGTGGTCATTGGGTCATTTTCAAAAAGGTCACGCAAAAACACCGAGACCAGTCAGACAGGATTGCGACACTGGACGTATTGTACAAACCTGTCTTTTGAACTCGCCGGGCCACTGAACAACAAACAAGCCGAATTGCATTGGAGAATGCGGGCATCGATCCCACTACGTCTCGCATGCTAAGCGAGCACGCCGACATTTGAGCTAATTCCCCCTTGCTCAGCAGTGGACGTTGGAGTCTTGGAAGACTCATAGCTCCCGTTTAATTGCTTTCTTGACATCCCCTTGAATTGAGAGTGAGGAAAAACGACTTACCCCGTGGGCCAAATACGACCGGTCGTTTCACGCCGACACGAGGTGGCGCCTAGGACACCGCGTTTTCGCGAATGGAGAGAGTGTCTCCGGCCCGTTAGCTCAGTTGGTCAGAGCGTGGTGCTAATAACGCCAAGGTCGTGGGTTCGATCCCCATACGGGCCAACTAGCCGTCTTTTGGAGATCTTTTCCATTGCTTTATATAGTCTGTGGCAAGGCTTTGGAATGCTACTGACTGGGTTTGGAATGCCTGCCCAAATAGCTCAGTTGGTAGAGAGTTAGGCTGAGGGTTTCAAGGTCCCTGGTTTGATTAAAGCTTTTGGTAAACCCGTGGTGTTTGCAAAATACCGTCTACTCAAGGAAGTGGTCAATGGGTCATTTTCAAAAAGGTCACGCCAAAACACCGAGACCAGTCGGAGAGGATTGCGACACTGGACGTATTGTACAAACCTGTCTTTTGAACTCGCCGAGCCACAAACAAGCCAAATTGCATTGGAGAATGCGGGCATCGATCCCACTACGTCTCGCATGCTAAGCGAGCACGCCGACATTTGAGCTAATTCCCCCTTGCTCAGCAGTGGACGTTGGAGTCTTGGAAGACTCATAGCTCCCGTTTAATTGCTTTCTTGACATCCCCTTGAATTGAGAGTGAGGAAAAACGACTTACCCCGTGGGCCAAATACGACCGGTCGTTTCACGCCGACACGAGGTGGCGCCTAGGACACCGCGTTTTCGCGAATGGAGAGAGTGTCTCCGGCCCGTTAGCTCATTTGGTCAGAGCGTGGTGCTAATAACGCCAAGGTCGTGGGTTCGATCCCCATATGGGCCAACCAGCCCTTTTTTGGAGATCTTTTCCATTGCTTTATATAGTCTGTGGCAAGGCTTTGGATTGCTACTGACTAGGTTTGGAATTCCTGACCAAATAGCTCAGTTGGTAGAGAGTTAGGCTGAGAGTTTCAAGGTCTCTGGTTTGATTCCAGCTTTTGGTAAACCTGTGGTGTTTGCAAAATACCGTTTACTCAAGGAAGTGGTCAATGGGTCATTTTCAAAAAGGTCACGCCAAAACACCGCAGACCACTGACTGGTCAGAGAGGATTGCGACACTGGACGTATTGTACAAACCTGTCTTTTGAACTCGCCGAGCCACAAACAAGCCTAATTGCATTGGAGAATGCGGGCATCGATCCCACTACGTCTCGCATGCTAAGCGAGCACGCCGACATTTGAGCTAATTCCCCCTTGCTCAGCAGTGGACGTTGGAGTCTTGGAAGACTCGTAGCTCCCGTTTAATTGCTTTCTTGACATCCCCTTGAATTGAGAGTGAGAAAAAACGACTTACCCCGTGGGCCAAATACGACCGGTCGTTTCACGCCGACACGAGGTGGCGCCTAGGACACCGCGTTTTCGCGAATGGAGAGAGTGTCTCCGGCCCGTTAGCTCAGTTGGTCAGAGCGTGGTGCTAATAACGCCAAGGTCGTGGGTTCGATCCCCATACGGGCCAACTAGCTGTCTTTTGGAGATCTTTTCCATTGCTTTATATAGTCTGTGGCAAGGTTTTGGAATGCTACTGACTGGGTTTGGAATTCCTGCCCAAATAGCTCAGTTAGTAGAGTTAGGCTGAGGGTTTCAAGGTCTCTGGTTTGATTCCAGCTTTTGGTAAACCTGTGGTGTTTGCAAAATACCGTTTACTCAAGGAAGTGGTCATTGGGTCATTTTCAAAAAGGTCACGCAAAAACACCGAGACCAGTCAGAGAGGATTGCGACACTGGACGTATTGTACAAACCTGTCTTTTGAACTCGCCGGGCCACTGAACAACAAACAAGCCGAATTGCATTGGAGAATGCGGGCATCGATCCCACTACGTCTCGCATGCTAAGCGAGCACGCCGACATTTGAGCTAATTCCCCCTTGCTCAGCAGTGGACGTTGGAGTCTTGGAAGACTCATAGCTCCCGTTTAATTGCTTTCTTGACATCCCCTTGAATTGAGAGTGAGGAAAAACGACTTACCCCGTGGGCCAAATACGACCGGTCGTTTCACGCCGACACGAGGTGGCGCCTAGGACACCGCGTTTTCGCGAATGGAGAGAGTGTCTCCGGCCCGTTAGCTCAGTTGGTCAGAGCGTGGTGCTAATAACGCCAAGGTCGTGGGTTCGATCCCCATACGGGCCAACTAGCCGTCTTTTGGAGATCTTTTCCATTGCTTTATATAGTCTGTGGCAAGGCTTTGGAATGCTACTGACTGGGTTTGGAATGCCTGCCCAAATAGCTCAGTTGGTAGAGAGTTAGGCTGAGGGTTTCAAGGTCCCTGGTTTGATTAAAGCTTTTGGTAAACCCGTGGTGTTTGCAAAATACCGTCTACTCAAGGAAGTGGTCAATGGGTCATTTTCAAAAAGGTCACGCCAAAACACCGAGACCAGTCGGAGAGGATTGCGACACTGGACGTATTGTACAAACCTGTCTTTTGAACTTGCCGAGCCACAAACAAGCCAAATTGCATTGGAGAATGCGGGCATCGATCCCACTACGTCTCGCATGCTAAGCGAGCACGCCGACATTTGAGCTAATTCCCCCTTGCTCAGCAGTGGACGTTGGAGTCTTGGAAGACTCATAGCTCCCGTTTAATTGCTTTCTTGACATCCCCTTGAATTGAGAGTGAGGAAAAACGACTTACCCCGTGGGCCAAATACGACCGGTCGTTTCACGCCGACACGAGGTGGCGCCTAGGACACCGCGTTTTCGCGAATGGAGAGAGTGTCTCCGGCCCGTTAGCTCATTTGGTCAGAGCGTGGTGCTAATAACGCCAAGGTCGTGGGTTCGATCCCCATATGGGCCAACCAGCCCTTTTTTGGAGATCTTTTCCATTGCTTTATATAGTCTGTGGCAAGGCTTTGGATTGCTACTGACTAGGTTTGGAATTCCTGACCAAATAGCTCAGTTGGTAGAGAGTTAGGCTGAGAGTTTCAAGGTCTCTGGTTTGATTCCAGCTTTTGGTAAACCTGTGGTGTTTGCAAAATACCGTTTACTCAAGGAAGTGGTCAATGGGTCATTTTCAAAAAGGTCACGCCAAAACACCGCAGACCACTGACTGGTCAGAGAGGATTGCGACACTGGACGTATTGTACAAACCTGTCTTTTGAACTCGCCGAGCCACAAACAAGCCTAATTGCATTGGAGAATGCGGGCATCGATCCCACTACGTCTCGCATGCTAAGCGAGCACGCCGACATTTGAGCTAATTCCCCCTTGCTCAGCAGTGGACGTTGGAGTCTTGGAAGACTCGTAGCTCCCGTTTAATTGCTTTCTTGACATCCCCTTGAATTGAGAGTGAGAAAAAACGACTTACCCCGTGGGCCAAATACGACCGGTCGTTTCACGCCGACACGAGGTGGCGCCTAGGACACCGCGTTTTCGCGAATGGAGAGAGTGTCTCCGGCCCGTTAGCTCAGTTGGTCAGAGCGTGGTGCTAATAACGCCAAGGTCGTGGGTTCGATCCCCATACGGGCCAACTAGCTGTCTTTTGGAGATCTTTTCCATTGCTTTATATAGTCTGTGGCAAGGTTTTGGAATGCTACTGACTGGGTTTGGAATTCCTGCCCAAATAGCTCAGTTAGTAGAGTTAGGCTGAGGGTTTCAAGGTCTCTGGTTTGATTCCAGCTTTTGGTAAACCTGTGGTGTTTGCAAAATACCGTTTACTCAAGGAAGTGGTCATTGGGTCATTTTCAAAAAGGTCACGCAAAAACACCGAGACCAGTCAGAGAGGATTGCGACACTGGACGTATTGTACAAACCTGTCTTTTGAACTCGCCGGGCCACTGAACAACAAACAAGCCGAATTGCATTGGAGAATGCGGGCATCGATCCCACTACGTCTCGCATGCTAAGCGAGCACGCCGACATTTGAGCTAATTCCCCCTTGCTCAGCAGTGGACGTTGGAGTCTTGGAAGACTCATAGCTCCCGTTTAATTGCTTTCTTGACATCCCCTTGAATTGAGAGTGAGGAAAAACGACTTACCCCGTGGGCCAAATACGACCGGTCGTTTCACGCCGACACGAGGTGGCGCCTAGGACACCGCGTTTTCGCGAATGGAGAGAGTGTCTCCGGCCCGTTAGCTCAGTTGGTCAGAGCGTGGTGCTAATAACGCCAAGGTCGTGGGTTCGATCCCCATACGGGCCAACTAGCCGTCTTTTGGAGATCTTTTCCATTGCTTTATATAGTCTGTGGCAAGGCTTTGGAATGCTACTGACTGGGTTTGGAATGCCTGCCCAAATAGCTCAGTTGGTAGAGAGTTAGGCTGAGGGTTTCAAGGTCCCTGGTTTGATTAAAGCTTTTGGTAAACCCGTGGTGTTTGCAAAATACCGTCTACTCAAGGAAGTGGTCAATGGGTCATTTTCAAAAAGGTCACGCCAAAACACCGAGACCAGTCGGAGAGGATTGCGACACTGGACGTATTGTACAAACCTGTCTTTTGAACTCGCCGAGCCACAAACAAGCCAAATTGCATTGGAGAATGCGGGCATCGATCCCACTACGTCTCGCATGCTAAGCGAGCACGCCGACATTTGAGCTAATTCCCCCTTGCTCAGCAGTGGACGTTGGAGTCTTGGAAGACTCATAGCTCCCGTTTAATTGCTTTCTTGACATCCCCTTGAATTGAGAGTGAGGAAAAACGACTTACCCCGTGGGCCAAATACGACCGGTCGTTTCACGCCGACACGAGGTGGCGCCTAGGACACCGCGTTTTCGCGAACGGAGAGAGTGTCTCTGGCCCGTTAGCTCATTTGGTCAGAGCGTGGTGCTAATAACGCCAAGGTCGTGGGTTCGATCCCCATACGGGCCAACCAGCCCTTTTTTGGAGATCTTTTCCATTGCTTTATATAGTCTGTGGCAAGGCTTTGGATTGCTACTGACTAGGTTTGGAATTCCTGACCAAATAGCTCAGTTGGTAGAGAGTTAGGCTGAGGGTTTCAAGGTCTCTGGTTTGATTCCAGCTTTTGGTAAACCTGTGGTGTTTGCAAAATACCGTTTACTCAAGGAAGTGGTCAATGGGTCATTTTCAAAAAGGTCACGCCAAAACACCGCAGACCACTGACTGGTCAGAGAGGATTGCGACACTGGACGTATTGTACAAACCTGTCTTTTGAACTCGCCGAGCCACAAACAAGCCTAATTGCATTGGAGAATGCGGGCATCGATCCCACTACGTCTCGCATGCTAAGCGAGCACGCCGACATTTGAGCTAATTCCCCCTTGCTCAGCAGTGGACGTTGGAGTCTTGGAAGACTCGTAGCTCCCGTTTAATTGCTTTCTTGACATCCCCTTGAATTGAGAGTGAGAAAAAACGACTTACCCCGTGGGCCAAATACGACCGGTCGTTTCACGCCGACACGAGGTGGCGCATAGGACACCGCGTTTTCGCGAATGGAGAGAGTGTCTCCGGCCCGTTAGCTCAGTTGGTCAGAGCGTGGTGCTAATAACGCCAAGGTCGTGGGTTCGATCCCCATACGGGCCAACTAGCTGTCTTTCGGAGATCTTTTCCATTGCTTTATATAGTCTGTGGCAAGGTTTTGGAATGCTACTGACTGGGTTTGGAATTCCTGCCCAAATAGCTCAGTTAGTAGAGTTAGGCTGAGGGTTTCAAGGTCTCTGGTTTGATTCCAGCTTTTGGTAAACCTGTGGTGTTTGCAAAATACCGTTTACTCAAGGAAGTGGTCATTGGGTCATTTTCAAAAAGGTCACGCAAAAACACCGAGACCAGTCAGAGAGGATTGCGACACTGGACGTATTGTACAAACCTGTCTTTTGAACTCGCCGAGCCACTGAACAACAAACAAGCCGAATTGCATTGGAGAATGCGGGCATCGATCCCACTACGTCTCGCATGCTAAGCGAGCACGCCGACATTTGAGCTAATTCCCCCTTGCTCAGCAGTGGACGTTGGAGTCTTGGAAGACTCATAGCTCCCGTTTAATTGCTTTCTTGACATCCCCTTGAATTGAGAGTGAGGAAAAACGACTTACCCCGTGGGCCAAATACGACCGGTCGTTTCACGCCGACACGAGGTGGCGCCTAGGACACCGCGTTTTCGCGAATGGAGAGAGTGTCTCCGGCCCGTTAGCTCAGTTGGTCAGAGCGTGGTGCTAATAACGCCAAGGTCGTGGGTTCGATCCCCATACGGGCCAACTAGCCGTCTTTTGGAGATCTTTTCCATTGCTTTATATAGTCTGTGGCAAGGCTTTGGAATGCTACTGACTGGGTTTGGAATGCCTGCCCAAATAGCTCAGTTGGTAGAGAGTTAGGCTGAGGGTTTCAAGGTCCCTGGTTTGATTAAAGCTTTTGGTAAACCCGTGGTGTTTGCAAAATACCGTCTACTCAAGGAAGTGGTCAATGGGTCATTTTCAAAAAGGTCACGCCAAAACACCGAGACCAGTCGGAGAGGATTGCGACACTGGACGTATTGTACAAACCTGTCTTTTGAACTTGCCGAGCCACAAACAAGCCAAATTGCATTGGAGAATGCGGGCATCGATCCCACTACGTCTCGCATGCTAAGCGAGCACGCCGACATTTGAGCTAATTCCCCCTTGCTCAGCAGTGGACGTTGGAGTCTTGGAAGACTCATAGCTCCCGTTTAATTGCTTTCTTGACATCCCCTTGAATTGAGAGTGAGGAAAAACGACTTACCCCGTGGGCCAAATACGACCGGTCGTTTCACGCCGACACGAGGTGGCGCCTAGGACACCGCGTTTTCGCGAACGGAGAGAGTGTCTCTGGCCCGTTAGCTCATTTGGTCAGAGCGTGGTGCTAATAACGCCAAGGTCGTGGGTTCGATCCCCATACGGGCCAACCAGCCCTTTTTTGGAGATCTTTTCCATTGCTTTATATAGTCTGTGGCAAGGCTTTGGATTGCTACTGACTAGGTTTGGAATTCCTGACCAAATAGCTCAGTTGGTAGAGAGTTAGGCTGAGGGTTTCAAGGTCTCTGGTTTGATTCCAGCTTTTGGTAAACCTGTGGTGTTTGCAAAATACCGTTTACTCAAGGAAGTGGTCAATGGGTCATTTTCAAAAAGGTCACGCCAAAACACCGCAGACCACTGACTGGTCAGAGAGGATTGCGACACTGGACGTATTGTACAAACCTGTCTTTTGAACTCGCCGAGCCACAAACAAGCCTAATTGCATTGGAGAATGCGGGCATCGATCCCACTACGTCTCGCATGCTAAGCGAGCACGCCGACATTTGAGCTAATTCCCCCTTGCTCAGCAGTGGACGTTGGAGTCTTGGAAGACTCGTAGCTCCCGTTTAATTGCTTTCTTGACATCCCCTTGAATTGAGAGTGAGAAAAAACGACTTACCCCGTGGGCCAAATACGACCGGTCGTTTCACGCCGACACGAGGTGGCGCATAGGACACCGCGTTTTCGCGAATGGAGAGAGTGTCTCCGGCCCGTTAGCTCAGTTGGTCAGAGCGTGGTGCTAATAACGCCAAGGTCGTGGGTTCGATCCCCATACGGGCCAACTAGCTGTCTTTCGGAGATCTTTTCCATTGCTTTATATAGTCTGTGGCAAGGTTTTGGAATGCTACTGACTGGGTTTGGAATTCCTGCCCAAATAGCTCAGTTAGTAGAGTTAGGCTGAGGGTTTCAAGGTCTCTGGTTTGATTCCAGCTTTTGGTAAACCTGTGGTGTTTGCAAAATACCGTTTACTCAAGGAAGTGGTCATTGGGTCATTTTCAAAAAGGTCACGCAAAAACACCGAGACCAGTCAGAGAGGATTGCGACACTGGACGTATTGTACAAACCTGTCTTTTGAACTCGCCGAGCCACTGAACAACAAACAAGCCGAATTGCATTGGAGAATGCGGGCATCGATCCCACTACGTCTCGCATGCTAAGCGAGCACGCCGACATTTGAGCTAATTCCCCCTTGCTCAGCAGTGGACGTTGGAGTCTTGGAAGACTCATAGCTCCCGTTTAATTGCTTTCTTGACATCCCCTTGAATTGAGAGTGAGGAAAAACGACTTACCCCGTGGGCCAAATACGACCGGTCGTTTCACGCCGACACGAGGTGGCGCCTAGGACACCGCGTTTTCGCGAATGGAGAGAGTGTCTCCGGCCCGTTAGCTCAGTTGGTCAGAGCGTGGTGCTAATAACGCCAAGGTCGTGGGTTCGATCCCCATACGGGCCAACTAGCCGTCTTTTGGAGATCTTTTCCATTGCTTTATATAGTCTGTGGCAAGGCTTTGGAATGCTACTGACTGGGTTTGGAATGCCTGCCCAAATAGCTCAGTTGGTAGAGAGTTAGGCTGAGGGTTTCAAGGTCCCTGGTTTGATTAAAGCTTTTGGTAAACCCGTGGTGTTTGCAAAATACCGTCTACTCAAGGAAGTGGTCAATGGGTCATTTTCAAAAAGGTCACGCCAAAACACCGAGACCAGTCGGAGAGGATTGCGACACTGGACGTATTGTACAAACCTGTCTTTTGAACTTGCCGAGCCACAAACAAGCCAAATTGCATTGGAGAATGCGGGCATCGATCCCACTACGTCTCGCATGCTAAGCGAGCACGCCGACATTTGAGCTAATTCCCCCTTGCTCAGCAGTGGACGTTGGAGTCTTGGAAGACTCATAGCTCCCGTTTAATTGCTTTCTTGACATCCCCTTGAATTGAGAGTGAGGAAAAACGACTTACCCCGTGGGCCAAATACGACCGGTCGTTTCACGCCGACACGAGGTGGCGCCTAGGACACCGCGTTTTCGCGAACGGAGAGAGTGTCTCTGGCCCGTTAGCTCATTTGGTCAGAGCGTGGTGCTAATAACGCCAAGGTCGTGGGTTCGATCCCCATATGGGCCAACCAGCCCTTTTTTGGAGATCTTTTCCATTGCTTTATATAGTCTGTGGCAAGGCTTTGGATTGCTACTGACTAGGTTTGGAATTCCTGACCAAATAGCTCAGTTGGTAGAGAGTTAGGCTGAGGGTTTCAAGGTCTCTGGTTTGATTCCAGCTTTTGGTAAACCTGTGGGTTTGCAAAATACCGTTTACTCAAGGAAGTGGTCAATGGGTAATTTTCAAAAAGGTCACGCCAAAACACCGCAGACCACTGACTGGTCAGAGAGGATTGCGACACTGGACGTATTGTACAAACCTGTCTTTTGAACTCGCCGAGCCACTGAACAACAAACAAGCCGAATTGCATTGGAGAATGCGGGTATCGATCCCACTACGTCTCGCATGCTAAGCGAGCACGCCGACATTTGAGCTAATTCCCCCTTGCTCAGCAGTGGACGTTGGAGTCTTGGAAGACTCATAGCTCCCGTTTAATTGCTTTCTTGACATCCCCTTGAATTGAGAGTGAGGAAAAACGACTTACCCCGTGGGCCAAATACGACCGGTCGTTTCACGCCGACACGAGGTGGCGCCTAGGACACCGCGTTTTCGCGAATGGAGAGAGTGTCTCCGGCCCGTTAGCTCAGTTGGTCAGAGCGTGGTGCTAATAACGCCAAGGTCGTGGGTTCGATCCCCATACGGGCCAACTAGCCGTCTTTTGGAGATCTTTTCCATTGCTTTATATAGTCTGTGGCAAGGCTTTGGAATGCTACTGACTGGGTTTGGAATGCCTGCCCAAATAGCTCAGTTGGTAGAGAGTTAGGCTGAGGGTTTCAAGGTCCCTGGTTTGATTAAAGCTTTTGGTAAACCCGTGGTGTTTGCAAAATACCGTCTACTCAAGGAAGTGGTCAATGGGTCATTTTCAAAAAGGTCACGCCAAAACACCGAGACCAGTCGGAGAGGATTGCGACACTGGACGTATTGTACAAACCTGTCTTTTGAACTCGCCGAGCCACAAACAAGCCAAATTGCATTGGAGAATGCGGGCATCGATCCCACTACGTCTCGCATGCTAAGCGAGCACGCCGACATTTGAGCTAATTCCCCCTTGCTCAGCAGTGGACGTTGGAGTCTTGGAAGACTCATAGCTCCCGTTTAATTGCTTTCTTGACATCCCCTTGAATTGAGAGTGAGGAAAAACGACTTACCCCGTGGGCCAAATACGACCGGTCGTTTCACGCCGACACGAGGTGGCGCCTAGGACACCGCGTTTTCGCGAACGGAGAGAGTGTCTCTGGCCCGTTAGCTCATTTGGTCAGAGCGTGGTGCTAATAACGCCAAGGTCGTGGGTTCGATCCCCATACGGGCCAACCAGCCCTTTTTTGGAGATCTTTTCCATTGCTTTATATAGTCTGTGGCAAGGCTTTGGATTGCTACTGACTAGGTTTGGAATTCCTGACCAAATAGCTCAGTTGGTAGAGAGTTAGGCTGAGGGTTTCAAGGTCTCTGGTTTGATTCCAGCTTTTGGTAAACCTGTGGTGTTTGCAAAATACCGTTTACTCAAGGAAGTGGTCAATGGGTCATTTTCAAAAAGGTCACGCCAAAACACCGCAGACCACTGACTGGTCAGAGAGGATTGCGACACTGGACGTATTGTACAAACCTGTCTTTTGAACTCGCCGAGCCACAAACAAGCCTAATTGCATTGGAGAATGCGGGCATCGATCCCACTACGTCTCGCATGCTAAGCGAGCACGCCGACATTTGAGCTAATTCCCCCTTGCTCAGCAGTGGACGTTGGAGTCTTGGAAGACTCGTAGCTCCCGTTTAATTGCTTTCTTGACATCCCCTTGAATTGAGAGTGAGAAAAAACGACTTACCCCGTGGGCCAAATACGACCGGTCGTTTCACGCCGACACGAGGTGGCGCATAGGACACCGCGTTTTCGCGAATGGAGAGAGTGTCTCCGGCCCGTTAGCTCAGTTGGTCAGAGCGTGGTGCTAATAACGCCAAGGTCGTGGGTTCGATCCCCATACGGGCCAACTAGCTGTCTTTCGGAGATCTTTTCCATTGCTTTATATAGTCTGTGGCAAGGTTTTGGAATGCTACTGACTGGGTTTGGAATTCCTGCCCAAATAGCTCAGTTAGTAGAGTTAGGCTGAGGGTTTCAAGGTCTCTGGTTTGATTCCAGCTTTTGGTAAACCTGTGGTGTTTGCAAAATACCGTTTACTCAAGGAAGTGGTCATTGGGTCATTTTCAAAAAGGTCACGCAAAAACACCGAGACCAGTCAGAGAGGATTGCGACACTGGACGTATTGTACAAACCTGTCTTTTGAACTCGCCGAGCCACTGAACAACAAACAAGCCGAATTGCATTGGAGAATGCGGGCATCGATCCCACTACGTCTCGCATGCTAAGCGAGCACGCCGACATTTGAGCTAATTCCCCCTTGCTCAGCAGTGGACGTTGGAGTCTTGGAAGACTCATAGCTCCCGTTTAATTGCTTTCTTGACATCCCCTTGAATTGAGAGTGAGGAAAAACGACTTACCCCGTGGGCCAAATACGACCGGTCGTTTCACGCCGACACGAGGTGGCGCCTAGGACACCGCGTTTTCGCGAATGGAGAGAGTGTCTCCGGCCCGTTAGCTCAGTTGGTCAGAGCGTGGTGCTAATAACGCCAAGGTCGTGGGTTCGATCCCCATACGGGCCAACTAGCCGTCTTTTGGAGATCTTTTCCATTGCTTTATATAGTCTGTGGCAAGGCTTTGGAATGCTACTGACTGGGTTTGGAATGCCTGCCCAAATAGCTCAGTTGGTAGAGAGTTAGGCTGAGGGTTTCAAGGTCCCTGGTTTGATTAAAGCTTTTGGTAAACCCGTGGTGTTTGCAAAATACCGTCTACTCAAGGAAGTGGTCAATGGGTCATTTTCAAAAAGGTCACGCCAAAACACCGAGACCAGTCGGAGAGGATTGCGACACTGGACGTATTGTACAAACCTGTCTTTTGAACTTGCCGAGCCACAAACAAGCCAAATTGCATTGGAGAATGCGGGCATCGATCCCACTACGTCTCGCATGCTAAGCGAGCACGCCGACATTTGAGCTAATTCCCCCTTGCTCAGCAGTGGACGTTGGAGTCTTGGAAGACTCATAGCTCCCGTTTAATTGCTTTCTTGACATCCCCTTGAATTGAGAGTGAGGAAAAACGACTTACCCCGTGGGCCAAATACGACCGGTCGTTTCACGCCGACACGAGGTGGCGCCTAGGACACCGCGTTTTCGCGAACGGAGAGAGTGTCTCTGGCCCGTTAGCTCATTTGGTCAGAGCGTGGTGCTAATAACGCCAAGGTCGTGGGTTCGATCCCCATACGGGCCAACCAGCCCTTTTTTGGAGATCTTTTCCATTGCTTTATATAGTCTGTGGCAAGGCTTTGGATTGCTACTGACTAGGTTTGGAATTCCTGACCAAATAGCTCAGTTGGTAGAGAGTTAGGCTGAGGGTTTCAAGGTCTCTGGTTTGATTCCAGCTTTTGGTAAACCTGTGGTGTTTGCAAAATACCGTTTACTCAAGGAAGTGGTCAATGGGTCATTTTCAAAAAGGTCACGCCAAAACACCGCAGACCACTGACTGGTCAGAGAGGATTGCGACACTGGACGTATTGTACAAACCTGTCTTTTGAACTCGCCGAGCCACAAACAAGCCTAATTGCATTGGAGAATGCGGGCATCGATCCCACTACGTCTCGCATGCTAAGCGAGCACGCCGACATTTGAGCTAATTCCCCCTTGCTCAGCAGTGGACGTTGGAGTCTTGGAAGACTCGTAGCTCCCGTTTAATTGCTTTCTTGACATCCCCTTGAATTGAGAGTGAGAAAAAACGACTTACCCCGTGGGCCAAATACGACCGGTCGTTTCACGCCGACACGAGGTGGCGCATAGGACACCGCGTTTTCGCGAATGGAGAGAGTGTCTCCGGCCCGTTAGCTCAGTTGGTCAGAGCGTGGTGCTAATAACGCCAAGGTCGTGGGTTCGATCCCCATACGGGCCAACTAGCTGTCTTTCGGAGATCTTTTCCATTGCTTTATATAGTCTGTGGCAAGGTTTTGGAATGCTACTGACTGGGTTTGGAATTCCTGCCCAAATAGCTCAGTTAGTAGAGTTAGGCTGAGGGTTTCAAGGTCTCTGGTTTGATTCCAGCTTTTGGTAAACCTGTGGTGTTTGCAAAATACCGTTTACTCAAGGAAGTGGTCATTGGGTCATTTTCAAAAAGGTCACGCAAAAACACCGAGACCAGTCAGAGAGGATTGCGACACTGGACGTATTGTACAAACCTGTCTTTTGAACTCGCCGAGCCACTGAACAACAAACAAGCCGAATTGCATTGGAGAATGCGGGCATCGATCCCACTACGTCTCGCATGCTAAGCGAGCACGCCGACATTTGAGCTAATTCCCCCTTGCTCAGCAGTGGACGTTGGAGTCTTGGAAGACTCATAGCTCCCGTTTAATTGCTTTCTTGACATCCCCTTGAATTGAGAGTGAGGAAAAACGACTTACCCCGTGGGCCAAATACGACCGGTCGTTTCACGCCGACACGAGGTGGCGCCTAGGACACCGCGTTTTCGCGAATGGAGAGAGTGTCTCCGGCCCGTTAGCTCAGTTGGTCAGAGCGTGGTGCTAATAACGCCAAGGTCGTGGGTTCGATCCCCATACGGGCCAACTAGCCGTCTTTTGGAGATCTTTTCCATTGCTTTATATAGTCTGTGGCAAGGCTTTGGAATGCTACTGACTGGGTTTGGAATGCCTGCCCAAATAGCTCAGTTGGTAGAGAGTTAGGCTGAGGGTTTCAAGGTCCCTGGTTTGATTAAAGCTTTTGGTAAACCCGTGGTGTTTGCAAAATACCGTCTACTCAAGGAAGTGGTCAATGGGTCATTTTCAAAAAGGTCACGCCAAAACACCGAGACCAGTCGGAGAGGATTGCGACACTGGACGTATTGTACAAACCTGTCTTTTGAACTTGCCGAGCCACAAACAAGCCAAATTGCATTGGAGAATGCGGGCATCGATCCCACTACGTCTCGCATGCTAAGCGAGCACGCCGACATTTGAGCTAATTCCCCCTTGCTCAGCAGTGGACGTTGGAGTCTTGGAAGACTCATAGCTCCCGTTTAATTGCTTTCTTGACATCCCCTTGAATTGAGAGTGAGGAAAAACGACTTACCCCGTGGGCCAAATACGACCGGTCGTTTCACGCCGACACGAGGTGGCGCCTAGGACACCGCGTTTTCGCGAACGGAGAGAGTGTCTCTGGCCCGTTAGCTCATTTGGTCAGAGCGTGGTGCTAATAACGCCAAGGTCGTGGGTTCGATCCCCATATGGGCCAACCAGCCCTTTTTTGGAGATCTTTTCCATTGCTTTATATAGTCTGTGGCAAGGCTTTGGATTGCTACTGACTAGGTTTGGAATTCCTGACCAAATAGCTCAGTTGGTAGAGAGTTAGGCTGAGGGTTTCAAGGTCTCTGGTTTGATTCCAGCTTTTGGTAAACCTGTGGGTTTGCAAAATACCGTTTACTCAAGGAAGTGGTCAATGGGTAATTTTCAAAAAGGTCACGCCAAAACACCGCAGACCACTGACTGGTCAGAGAGGATTGCGACACTGGACGTATTGTACAAACCTGTCTTTTGAACTCGCCGAGCCACAAACAAGCCGAATTGCATTGGAGAATGCGGGCATCGATCCCACTACGTCTCGCATGCTAAGCGAGCACGCCGACATTTGAGCTAATTCCCCCTTGCTCAGCAGTGGACGTTGGAGTCTTGGAAGACTCATAGCTCCCGTTTAATTGCTTTCTTGACATCCCCTTGAATTGAGAGTGAGGAAAAACGACTTACCCCGTGGGCCAAATACGACCGGTCGTTTCACGCCGACACGAGGTGGCGCCTAGGACACCGCGTTTTCGCGAATGGAGAGAGTGTCTCCGGCCCGTTAGCTCAGTTGGTCAGAGCGTGGTGCTAATAACGCCAAGGTCGTGGGTTCGATCCCCATACGGGCCAACTAGCCGTCTTTTGGAGATCTTTTCCATTGCTTTATATAGTCTGTGGCAAGGCTTTGGAATGCTACTGACTGGGTTTGGAATGCCTGCCCAAATAGCTCAGTTGGTAGAGAGTTAGGCTGAGGGTTTCAAGGTCCCTGGTTTGATTAAAGCTTTTGGTAAACCCGTGGTGTTTGCAAAATACCGTCTACTCAAGGAAGTGGTCAATGGGTCATTTTCAAAAAGGTCACGCCAAAACACCGAGACCAGTCGGAGAGGATTGCGACACTGGACGTATTGTACAAACCTGTCTTTTGAACTCGCCGAGCCACAAACAAGCCAAATTGCATTGGAGAATGCGGGCATCGATCCCACTACGTCTCGCATGCTAAGCGAGCACGCCGACATTTGAGCTAATTCCCCCTTGCTCAGCAGTGGACGTTGGAGTCTTGGAAGACTCATAGCTCCCGTTTAATTGCTTTCTTGACATCCCCTTGAATTGAGAGTGAGGAAAAACGACTTACCCCGTGGGCCAAATACGACCGGTCGTTTCACGCCGACACGAGGTGGCGCCTAGGACACCGCGTTTTCGCGAATGGAGAGAGTGTCTCCGGCCCGTTAGCTCAGTTGGTCAGAGCGTGGTGCTAATAACGCCAAGGTCGTGGGTTCGATCCCCATACGGGCCAACTAGCTGTCTTTTGGAGATCTTTTCCATTGCTTTATATAGTCTGTGGCAAGGATTTGGAATGCTACTGACTGGGTTTGGAATGCCTGCCCAAATAGCTCAGTTGGTAGAGAGTTAGGCTGAGGGTTTCAAGGTCCCTGGTTTGATTAAAGCTTTTGGTAAACCCGTGGTGTTTGCAAAATACCGTCTACTCAAGGAAGTGGTCAATGGGTCATTTTCAAAAAGGTCACGCCAAAACACCGAGACCAGTCAGAGAGGATTGCGACACTGGACGTATTGTACAAACCTGTCTTTTGAACTCGCCGAGCCACAAACAAGCCAAATTGCATCGGAGAATGCGGGCATCGATCCCACTACGTCTCGCATGCTAAGCGAGCACGCCGACATTTGAGCTAATTCCCCCTTGCTCAGCAGTGGACGTTGGAGTCTTGGAAGACTCATAGCTCCCGTTTAATTGCTTTCTTGACATCCCCTTGAATTGAGAGTGAGGAAAAACGACTTACCCCGTGGGCCAAATACGACCGGTCGTTTCACGCCGACACGAGGTGGCGCCTAGGACACCGCGTTTTCGCGAATGGAGAGAGTGTCTCCGGCCCGTTAGCTCAGTTGGTCAGAGCGTGGTGCTAATAACGCCAAGGTCGTGGGTTCGATCCCCATACGGGCCAACTAGCCGTCTTTTGGAGATCTTTTCCATTGCTTTATATAGTCTGTGGCAAGGTTTTGGAATGCTACTGACTGGATTTGGAATTCCTGCCCAAATAGCTCAGTTAGTAGAGTAGGCTGAGGGTTTCAAGGTCTCTGGTTTGATTCCAGCTTTTGGTAAACCTGTGGTGTTTGCAAAATACCGTTTACTAAAGGAAGTGGTCATTGGGTCATTTTCAAAAAGGTCACGCAAAAACACCGAGACCAGTCAGAGAGGATTGCGACACTGGACGTATTGTACAAACCTGTCTTTTGAACTCGCCGAGCCACAAACAAGCCAAATTGCATTGGAGAATGCGGGCATCGATCCCACTACGTCTCGCATGCTAAGCGAGCACGCCGACATTTGAGCTAATTCCCCCTTGCTCAGCAGTGGACGTTGGAGTCTTGGAAGACTCATAGCTCCCGTTTAATTGCTTTCTTGACATCCCCTTGAATTGAGAGTGAGGAAAAACGACTTACCCCGTGGGCCAAATACGACCGGTCGTTTCACGCCGACACGAGGTGGCGCCTAGGACACCGCGTTTTCGCGAACGGAGAGAGTGTCTCCGGCCCGTTCGCTCAGTTGGTCAGAGCGTGGTACTAACAATGCCAAGGTCGTGGGTTCAATCCCAATACGGGCCAACTAGCCGTCTTTTGGAGATCTTTTCCATTGCTTTATATAGTCTGTGGCAAGGCTTTGGAATGCTACTGACTGGGTTTGGAATTCCTGCCCAAATAGCTCAGTTGGTAGAGTTAGGCTGAGGGTTTCAAGGTCTCTGGTTTGATTCCAGCTTTTGGTAAACCTGTGGTGTTTGCAAAATACCGTTTACTCAAGGAAGTGGTCATTGGGTCATTTTCAAAAAGGTCACGCAAAAACACCGAGACCAGTCAGAGAGGATTGCGACACTGGACGTATTGTACAAACCGGTCTTTTGAACTCGCCGAGCCACTGAACAACAAACAAGCCGAATTGCATTGGAGAATGCAGGCATCGATCCCACTACGTCTCGCATGCTAAGCGAGCACGCCGACATTTGAGCTAATTCCCCCTTGCTCAGCAGTGGACGTTGGAGTCTTGGAAGACTCATAGCTCCCGTTTAATTGCTTTCTTGACATCCCCTTGAATTGAGAGTGAGGAAAAACGACTTACCCCGTGGGCCAATTACGACCGGTCGTTTCACGCCGACACGAGGTGGCGCCTAGGACACCGCGTTTTCGCGAATGGAGAGAGTGTCTCCGGCCCGTTAGCTCAGTTGGTCAGAGCGTGGTGTTAATAACGCCAAGGTCGTGGGTTCGATCCCCATACGGGCCAACCAGCCCTTTTTTGGAGATCTTTTCCATTGCTTTATATAGTCTGTGGCAAGGCTTTGGAATGCTACTGACTGGGTTTGGAATACCTGCGCTAATAGCTCAGTTGGTAGAGAGTTAGGCTGAGGGTTTTAAGGTCCCTGGTTTGATTAAAGCTTTTGGTAAACCCGTGGTGTTTGCAAAATACCGTCTACTCAAGGAAGTGGTCATTTTCAAAAAGGTCACGCCAAAACACAGAGACCAGTCAGAGAGGATTGCGACACTGGACGTATTGTACAAACCTGTCTTTTGAACTCGCCGAGCCACAAACAAGCCAAATTGCATCGGAGAATGCGGGCATCGATCCCACTACGTCTCGCATGCTAAGCGAGCACGCCGACATTTGAGCTAATTCCCCCTTGCTCAGCAGTGGACGTTGGAGTCTTGGAAGACTCATAGCTCCCGTTTAATTGCTTTCTTGACATCCCCTTGAATTGAGAGTGAGGAAAAACGACTTACCCCGTGGGCCAATTACGACCGGTCGTTTCACGCCGACACGAGGTGGCGCCTAGGACACCGCGTTTTCGCGAATGGAGAGAGTGTCTCCGGCCCGTTCGCTCAGTTGGTCAGAGCGTGGTGCTAATAACGCCAAGGTCGTGGGTTCAATCCCCATACGGGCCAACTAGCTGTCTTTTGGAGATCTTTTCCATTGCTTTATATAGTCTGTGGCAAGGCTTTGGAATGCTACTGACTGGGTTTGGAATGCCTGCCCAAATAGCTCAGTTGGTAGAGAGTTAGGCTGAGGGTTTTAAGGTCCCTGGTTTGATTAAAGCTTTTGGTAAACCCGTGGTGTTTGCAAAATACCGTCTACTCAAGGAAGTGGTCAATGGGTCATTTTCAAAAATGTCACGCCAAAACACCGAGACCAGTCAGAGAGGATTGCGACACTGGACGTATTGTACAAACCTGTCTTTTGAACTCGCCGAGCCACAAACAAGCCAAATTGCATTGGAGAATGCGGGCATCGATCCCACTACGTCTCGCATGCTAAGCGAGCACGCCGACATTTGAGCTAATTCCCCCTTGCTCAGCAGTGGACGTTGGAGTCTTGGAAGACTCATAGCTCCCGTTTAATTGCTTTCTTGACATCCCCTTGAATTGAGAGTGAGGAAAAACGACTTACCCCGTGGGCCAAATACGACCGGTCGTTTCACGCCGACACGAGGTGGCGCCTAGGACACCGCGTTTTCGCGAATGGAGAGAGTGTCTCTGGCCCGTTAGCTCATTTGGTCAGAGCGTGGTGCTAATAACGCCAAGGTCGTGGGTTCGATCCCCATACGGGCCAACCAGCCCTTTTTTGGAGATCTTTTCCATTGCTTTATATAGTCTGTGGCAAGGCTTTGGAATGCTACTGACTAGGTTTGGAATTCCTGACCAAATAGCTCAGTTGGTAGAGAGTTAGGCTGAGGGTTTCAAGGTCTCTGGTTTGATTCCAGCTTTTGGTAAACCTGTGGTGTTTGCAAAATACCGTTTACTCAAGGAAGTGGTCAATGGGTCATTTTCAAAAAGGTCACGCCAAAACACCGCAGACCACTGACTGGTCAGAGAGGATTGCGACACTGGACGTATTGTACAAACCTGTCTTTTGAACTCGCCGAGCCACAAACAAGCCTAATTGCATTGGAGAATGCGGGCATCGATCCCACTACGTCTCGCATGCTAAGCGAGCACGCCGACATTTGAGCTAATTCCCCCTTGCTCAGCAGTGGACGTTGGAGTCTTGGAAGACTCATAGCTCCCGTTTAATTGCTTTCTTGACATCCCCTTGAATTGAGAGTGAGGAAAAACGACTTACCCCGTGGGCCAATTACGACCGGTCGTTTCACGCCGACACGAGGTGGCGCCTAGGACACCGCGTTTTCGCGAATGGATAGAGTGTCTCTGGCCCGTTAGCTCAGTTGGTCAGAGCGTGGTGCTAATAACGCCAAGGTCGTGGGTTCGATCCCCATACGGGCCAACCAGCCCTTTTTTGGAGATCTTTTCCATTGCTTTATATAGTCTGTGGCAAGGCTTTGGAATGCTACTGACTGGGTTTGGAATACCTGCCCAAATAGCTCAGTTGGTAGAGAGTTAGGCTGAGGGTTTTAAGGTCCCTGGTTTGATTAAAGCTTTTGGTAAACCCGTGGTGTTTGCAAAATACCGTCTACTCAAGGAAGTGGTCAATGGGTCATTTTCAAAAAGGTCACGCCAAAACACAGAGACCAGTCAGAGAGGATTGCGACACTGGACGTATTGTACAAACCTGTCTTTTGAACTCGCCGAGCCACAAACAAGCCAAATTGCATTGGAGAATGCGGGCATCGATCCCACTACGTCTCGCATGCTAAGCGAGCACGCCGACATTTGAGCTACTTCCCCCTTGCTCAGCAGTGGACGTTGGAGTCTTGGAAGACTCATAGCTCCCGTTTAATTGCTTTCTTGACATCCCCTTGAATTGAGAGTGAGGAAAAACGACTTACCCCGTGGGCCAAATACGACCTGTCGTTTCACGCCGACACGAGGTGGCGCCTAGGACACCGCGTTTTCGCGAACGGAGAGAGTGTCTCTGGCCCGATAGCTCAGTTGGTCAGAGCGTGGTGCTAATAACGCCAAGGTCGTGGGTTCGATCCCCATACGGGCCAACCAGCCCTTTTTTGGAGATCTTTTCCATTGCTTTATATAGTCTGTGGCAAGGCTTTGGAATGCTACTGACTGGGTTTGGAATACCTGCCCAAATAGCTCAGTTGGTAGAGAGTTAGGCTGAGGATTTTAAGGTCCCTGGTTTGATTAAAGCTTTTGGTAAACCCGTGGTGTTTGCAAAATACCGTCTACTCAAGGAAGTGGTCATTGGGTCATTTTCAAAAAGGTCACGCAAAAACACCGAGACCAGTCAGAGAGGATTGCGACACTGGACGTATTGTACAAACCTGTCTTTTGAACTCGCCGAGGCACTGAACAACAAACAAGCCGAATTGCATTGGAGAATGCGGGCATCGATCCCACTACGTCTCGCATGCTAAGCGAGCACGCCGACATTTGAGCTAATTCCCCCTTGCTCAGCAGTGGACGTTGGAGTCTTGGAAGACTCATAGCTCCCGTTTAATTGCTTTCTTGACATCCCCTTGAATTGAGAGTGAGGAAAAACGACTTACCCCGTGGGCCAAATACGACCGGTCGTTTCACGCCGACACGAGGTGGCGCCTAGGACACCGCGTTTTCGCGAATGGATAGAGTGTCTCTGGCCCGTTAGCTCAGTTGGTCAGAGCGTGGTGCTAATAACGCCAAGGTCGTGGGTTCGATCCCCATACGGGCCAACCAGCCCTTTTTTGGAGATCTTTTCCATTGCTTTATATAGTCTGTGGCAAGGCTTTGGAATGCTACTGACTGGGTTTGGAATACCTGCCCAAATAGCTCAGTTGGTAGAGAGTTAGGCTGAGGGTTTTAAGGTCCCTGGTTTGATTAAAGCTTTTGGTAAACCCGTGGTGTTTGCAAAATACCGTCTACTCAAGGAAGTGGTCATTTTCAAAAAGGTCACGCCAAAACACAGAGACCAGTCAGAGAGGATTGCGACACTGGACGTATTGTACAAACCTGTCTTTTGAACTCGCCGAGCCACAAACAAGCCGAATTGCATTGGAGAATGCGGGCATCGATCCCACTACGTCTCGCATGCTAAGCGAGCACGCCGACATTTGAGCTAATTCCCCCTTGCTCAGCAGTGGACGTTGGAGTCTTGGAAGACTCGTAGCTCCCGTTTAATTGCTTTCTTGACATCCCCTTGAATTGAGAGTGAGGAAAAACGACTTACCCCGTGGGCCAATTACGACCGGTCGTTTCACGCCGACACGAGGTGGCGCCTAGGAGACCGCGTTTTCGCGGCAGGAGAGAGTGTCTCAGGCCTGTTAGCTCAGTTGGTCAGAGCGTGGTACTAACAATGCCAAGGTCGTGGGTTCGATCCCCATGCGGGCCTACCAGCCCTTTTTTGGAGGTGTTTTCCATTGCTTTATATAGTCTGTGGCAAGGTTTTGGAATGCTACTGACTAGGTTTGGAATTCCTGCCCAAATAGCTCAGTTGGTAGAGTTAGGCTGAGGGTTTCAAGGTCTCTGGTTTGATTCCAGCTTTTGGTAAACCTGTGGTGTTTGCAAAATACCGTTTACTCAAGGAAGTGGTCATTGGGTCATTTTCAAAAAGGTCACGCAAAAACACCGAGACCAGTCAGAGAGGATTGCGACACTGGACGTATTGTACAAACCGGTCTTTTGAACTCGCCGAGCCACTGAACAACAAACAAGCCGAATTGCATTGGAGAATGCAGGCATCGATCCCACTACGTCTCGCATGCTAAGCGAGCACGCCGACATTTGAGCTAATTCCCCCTTGCTCAGCAGTGGACGTTGGAGTCTTGGAAGACTCGTAGCTCCCGTTTAATTGCTTTCTTGACATCCCCTTGAATTGAGAGTGAGGAAAAACGACTTACCCCGTGGGCCAATTACGACCGGTCGTTTCACGCCGACACGAGGTGGCGCCTAGGAGACCGCGTTTTCGCGGCAGGAGAGAGTGTCTCAGGCCTGTTAGCTCAGTTGGTCAGAGCGTGGTACTAACAATGCCAAGGTCGTGGGTTCGATCCCCATGCGGGCCTACCAGCCCTTTTTTGGAGGTGTTTTCCATTGCTTTATATAGTCTGTGGCAAGGTTTTGGAATGCTACTGACTAGGTTTGGAATTCCTGCCCAAATAGCTCAGTTGGTAGAGTTAGGCTGAGGGTTTCAAGGTCTCTGGTTTGATTCCAGCTTTTGGTAAACCTGTGGTGTTTGCAAAATACCGTTTACTCAAGGAAGTGGTCATTGGGTCATTTTCAAAAAGGTCACGCAAAAACACCGAGACCAGTCAGAGAGGATTGCGACACTGGACGTATTGTACAAACCGGTCTTTTGAACTCGCCGAGCCACTGAACAACAAACAAGCCGAATTGCATTGGAGAATGCAGGCATCGATCCCACTACGTCTCGCATGCTAAGCGAGCACGCCGACATTTGAGCTAATTCCCCCTTGCTCAGCAGTGGACGTTGGAGTCTTGGAAGACTCATAGCTCCCGTTTAATTGCTTTCTTGACATCCCCTTGAATTGAGAGTGAGGAAAAACGACTTACCCCGTGGGCCAAATACGACCGGTCGTTTCACGCCGACACGAGGTGGCGCCTAGGACAGCGCGTTTTCGCAAAGGGAGAGAGTGTCTCCTAGGCGCGTTAGCTCAGTTGGTCAGAGCGTGGTGCTAATAACGCCAAGGTCGTGGGTTCAATCCCCATATGGGCCAACCAGCCCTTTTTTGGAGATATTTTCCATTGCTTTATATAGTCTGTGGCAAGGCTTTGGAATGCTACTGACTGGGTTTGGAATGCCTGCCCAAATAGCTCAGTTGGTAGAGAGTTAGGCTGAGGGTTTTAAGGTCCCTGGTTTGATTAAAGCTTTTGGTAAACCCGTGGTGTTTGCAAAATACCGTCTACTCAAGGAAGTGGTCAATGGGTCATTTTCAAAAAGGTCACGCCAAAACACAGAGACCAGTCAGAGAGGATTGCGACACTGGACGTATTGTACAATCCTGTCTTTTGAACTCGCCGAGCCACAAACAAGCTGAATTGCATTGGAGAATGCGGGCATCGATCCCACTACGTCTCGCATGCTAAGCGAGCACGCCGACATTTGAGCTAATTCCCCCTTGCTCAGCAGTGGACGTTGGAGTCTTGGAAGACTCATAGCTCCCGTTTAATTGCTTTCTTGACATCCCCTTGAATTGAGAGTGAGGAAAAACGACTTACCCCGTGGGCCAAATACGACCGGTCGTTTCACGCCGACACGAGGTGGCGCCTAGGACACCGCGTTTTCGCGAGCAGAGTGAGTGTCTCCGGCCCGTTAGCTCAGTTGGTCAGAGCGTGGTGCTAATAATGCCAAGGTCGTGGGTTTGATCCCCATACGAGCCAATCAGCCTTTTTTTAGAGATCTTTTCCATTGCTTTATATAGTCTGTGGCAAGGCTTTGGAATGCTACTGACTAGGTTGGGAATTCCTGCCCAAATAGCTCAGTTGGTAGAGAGTTAGGCTGAGGTTTTCAAGGTCTCCGGTTTGATTCCAGCTTTTGGTAAACCCGTGGTGTTTGCAAAATACCGTCTACTCAAGGAAGTGGTCAATGGGTCATTTTCAAAAAGGTAAAGCTAAAACACCGCAGACCACTGACTGGTCAGAGAGGATTGCGACACTGGATGTATTGTACAAACCTGTCTTTTGAACTCGCCGAGCCACTGAACAACAAACAAGCCGAATTGCATTGGAGAATGCGGGCATCTATCCCACTACGTCTCGCATGCTAAGCGAGCACGCCGACATTTGAGCTAATTCCCCCTTGCTCAGCAGTGGACATTGGAGTCTTGGAAGACTCGTAGCTCCCGTTTAATTGCTTTCTTGACATCCCCTTGAATTGAGATCGAGGAAAAACGACTTACCCCGTTGGCCAAATACGACCGGTCGTTTCACGCCGACACGAGGTGGCGCCTAGGACACCGAGTTTTCGCGAATCGATAGAGTGTCTCCGGCCCGTTAGCTCAGTTAGTCAGAGCGTGGTGCTAATAACGCCAAGGTCGTGGGCTCAATCCCCATACGGGCCAACCAGCCCTTTTTTGGAGATCTTTTCCATTGCTTTATATAGTCTGTGGCAAGGCTTTGGAATGCTACTGACTGGGTTTGGAATGCCTGCCCAAATAGCTCAGTTGGTAGAGAGTTAGGCTGAGGGTTTTAAGGTCCCTGGTTTGATTAAAGCTTTTGGTAAACCCGTGGTGTTTGCAAAATACCGTCTACTCAAGGAAGTGGTCAATGGGTCATTTTCAAAAAGGTCACGCCAAAACACCGAGACCAGTCAGAGAGGATTGCGACACTGGACGTATTGTACAATCCTGTCTTTTGAACTCGCCGAGCCACAAACAAGCCGAATTGCATTGGAGAATGCGGGCATCGATCCCACTACGTCTCGCATGCTAAGCGAGCACGCCGACATTTGAGCTAATTCCCCCTTGCTCAGCAGTGGACGTTGGAGTCTTGGAAGACTCATAGCTCCCGTTTAATTGCTTTCTTGACATCCCCTTGAATTGAGAGTGAGGAAAAACGACTTACCCCGTGGGCCAATTACGACCGGTCGTTTCACGCCGACACGAGGTGGCGCCTAGGACAGCGCGTTTTCGCGAAGGGAGAGAGTGTCTCCTAGGCGCGTTAGCTCAGTTGGTCAGAGCGTGGTGCTAATAACGCCAAGGTCGTGGGTTCAATCCCCATACGGGCCAACCAACCCTTTTTTGGAGATATTTTCCATTGCTTTATATAGTCTGTGGCAAGGCTTTGGAATGCTACTGACTGGGTTTGGAATGCCTGCCCAAATAGCTCAGTTGGTAGAGAGTTAGGCTGAGGGTTTTAAGGTCCCTGGTTTGATTAAAGCTTTTGGTAAACCCGTGGTGTTTGCAAAATACCGTTTACTCAAGGAAGTGGTCAATGGGTCATTTTCAAAAAGGTCACGCCAAAACACCGCAGACCACTGACTGGTCAGAGAGGATTGCGACACTGGACGTATTGTACAAACCTGTCTTTTGAACTCGCCGAGCCACTGAACAACAAACAAGCCGAATTGCATTGGAGAATGCGGGCATCGATTCCACTACTTCTCGCATGCTAAGCGCACATTCTAACATTTGAGCTAATTCCCCCTTGCTCAGCGGTGGACGTTGGAATTTTGGAAGACTCGTAGCTCCCGTTTAATTGCTTTCTTGACATCCCCTTGAATTTAGAGTGAGGAAAAACGACTTATCCCGTGGGCCAAATACGACTGGTCGTTTCACGCCGTTGCAAAGAATTAACAGTGGTTGTTGAAGGTACGGAGAATGTTTCTACGATGGACTTATTGAGGGGTGTGAAGAAGGAGTGTGGACTGGTGTTGGGCTGCAGGGTGAAGGGGCCCAGGAAATACGAGATTACCATGAAGGAGGAAGGAGCAAAGGAGAAACTACTGGACAGCATCAGATAAAAGGAGCACTGGTGCATGCAAGCAATGTCGTGAGTAACGAAACGGTGGTGTCTTTTTTGAACCTGCCAGTATATTTGGAGGATGGACATATACTGGCAAAACTTGAGGAATGGGGTATACAGGCCATATCGGCTGTTAAACGTCAAGTGTGGCCTGAAACCGAGGTTGTGGATGGGACTCACTTTTTAAAAGTACGATTCACGGAGCAGGTACGGTCTCTCCCCTATTCGACAAAGTTTGAGACTTTGAGAGGCACAGAGTATTTCCGCGTTATCCACGACCGGCAGGTGCGTGTATGTCGGCTGTGTATTAAGGCAGGGCACATTTCTAAGGACTGCCCAGATTTTAAGTGTTTTAGGTGTGGCAAGGCTGGGCACTATGCGAGGGAGTGTGTCCAGCACAGCGCGGAGGAGGCGGACGGAGTAGGCAGCGAGAGGGGAGAAGACACGCAGTCAACGGCACTGGATGAGGAGAAAGGAGAGGAATCGGCTGGCGATGAGGAGGAAGTTCGGATGGTGGAGGAGGTCGGAGAGGGAGAGAGCGAAACAGTGGAGGACGTGGAGCAGGGCAGGGAACCTGCGCGCGATGAAGGCTTTGGTGGGACGGCTGGCGAGGAAAAGGAGGAGGGTCGGATGGTGGAGGAGGTCGGAGAGGGAGAGACCATTGTAGAGGAGGAAGTGGAGTGTGGCGGGGAACCTGCGCACGATGGAGGTGTTGGTGGTGAGGTGGTGGCTCTGGAAGACGGCTGCGGGGTCGGACGGGACGAAAATGACGGGGAGGATGAGCTGGAATCAGGCAGCGACATGGAGCAGGCGGGAGGTGGAAAGGAGAGCGAAGAGAGCGAGCACGGAGGGCGCAGAGGGCGAGGAGGCCGGCGGGAGCCGGGAAGGGCGTGGTGAAGCAACGTAAGAAGTTGGTGGAGGAGAGAGGGGGAATCGGAGGCGTTGACAAGGGCAATGCAAGTTGCCCATCTACGGTGCGCTAAAAGGCGGAAGGAGAAGGAGCGGATGGAATTGCTGAGATGGCACCCGCCTAAGGAATATTAGTGGGTTAAAGTGTGCTGATATTATTGGACCTGTGATGGGAACTGTTTGGGTTTGTGGGGGTATTGTGTTGTGTGTATGTATGCTAAAACATACTGACAATGTCTGTGCTTGAAAATTTGTGAAGTGTAAAAACATTAATACAAGATGAAAAAAAAATGGATAAGGCGTCTGACTTATGGTGAAAAGATTGAGAGTTCCTTCCTGGTTGTCCACAGCAATGTGTACCTGTCTCTGAACATGATCAATTTTGACTCCTCTCAAGCTGTTGAAAATGCCTAATTAAGAAATGGTGTCATCGTAATAGGAAACAATTTCTCTCAAAATGTTTGTGGTTTATACTGGAAGAAGAGACCACGTGGCCTAATGGATAAGGTGTCTGACTTCGGATCATAAGATTAAGAGTTCGAGTCTCTTCGTGGTTGTCATCAGTTTGATATTACTTGATAGATATTTAATGCTGTTGAAAAGCCAAAAGGTTTTTCGAAACAAGCCATCTCAAAGCTGTCTAAAATGCTTGATGGAAAAAAGTTGTTCACATGTTGTAGGAAACAGTCTGTCTCAAAGTGTGTGTGGTTCGATCAGCAAGAAGTGAAAACATGTTGTTATGGATAAGGCGTCTGACTTATGGTGAAAAGATTGAGAGTACCTTCCTGGTTGTCCACAGCAACGTGCACCTGTCTTTGAACATGATCCATTTTGACTCCTCCCAAGCTGTTGAAGATGCCTAATTAAGAAATGGTGTCATCGTAATAGGAAACAATTTCTCTCAAAATGTTTGTGGTTTGTTCTGGATCAAGAGACCACGTGGCTTAATGGATAAGGTGTCTGACTTCGGATCAGAAGATTAAGGGTTCGAGTCCCTTCGTGGTTGTCATTAGTGTGATATTACTTGATAGATCTTGATTGCGGTTGAAAGGCCAAAAGGTTTTTGGAAACAAACCATCTCAAAGTGTTTATCTGAACTTGATGGATTGCGATTCCAGTAAAGCTGTCTAAAATGCTTGATGGAAAAAAGTTGTTCACATGTTGTAGGACACAGTCTGTCTCAAAGTGTGTGTGGTTCGATCAGCAAGAAGTGAAAACATGTTGTTATGGATAAGGCGTCTGACTTATGGTGAAAAGATTGAAAGGAACCTTCCTGGTTGTCCACAGCAACGTGTACCTGTCTCTGAACATGATCCATTTTGACTCCTCTCAAGCTGTTGAAGATGCCTAATTAAGAAATGGTGTCATCGTAAAAGGAAACAAGCTCTCTCAAAATGTTTGTGGTTTATTCCGGAACAAGAGACCAAGTGGCCTAATGGATAAGGCGTCTAACTTCGGATCAGAAGATTAAGGGTTCGAGTCCCTTCGTGGTTGTCGTCAGTGTGATAGATCTTGATTGCAGTTGAAAGGCCAAAAGGTTTTTGGAAACAAACCATCTCAAAGTGTTTATCTAAACTTGATGGATTGCGACTCCTGTAAAGCTGTCTAAAATGCTTGATGGAAAAAAGTTGTTTACATGTTGTAGGACACAGTCTGTCTCAAAGTGTGTGTGGTTCGATCAGCAAGAAGTGAAAATATGTTGTTATGGATAAGGCGTCTGACTTATGGTGAAAAGATTGAAAGCAACCTTCCTGGTTGTCCACAGCAACGTGTACCTGTCTCTGAACATGATCAATTTTGACTCCTCTCAAGCTGTTGAAGATGCCTAATTAAGAAATGGTGTCATCGTAAAAGGAAACAAGCTCTCTCAAAATGTTTGTGGTTTATTCCGGAACAAGAGACCACGTGGCCTAATGGATAAGGCGTCTAACTTCGGATCAGAAAATTAAGGGTTCGAGTCCCTTCGTGGTTGTCGTCAGTGTGATAGATCTTGATTGCAGTTGAAAGGCCAAAAGGTTTTTGGAAACAAACCATCTCAAAGTGTTTATCTGAACTTGATGGATTGCGACTCCAGTAAAGCTGTCTAAAATGCTTGATGGAAAAAAGTTGTTCACATGTTGTAGTACACAGTCTGTCTCAAAGTGTGTGTGGTTCGATCAGCAAGAAGTAAAAACATGTTGTTATGGATAAGGCGTCTGACTTATGGTGAAAATATTGAGAGTTCCTTCCTGGTTTTCCACAGCAACGTGTACCTGTCTCTGAACATGATGGATAAGGCGTCTGACTTCGGATCAGAAGATTAAGGGTTCGAGTCCCTTCGTGGTTGTCATCAGTGTGATAGATCTTGATTGCAGTTGAAAGGCCAAAAGGTTTTTGGAAACAAACCATCTCAAAGTGTTTATCTGAACTTGATGGATTGCGACTCCAGTAAAGCTGTCTAAAATGCTTGATGGAAAAAAGTTGTTCACATGTTGTAGTACACAGTCTGTCTCAAAGTGTGTGTGGTTCGATCAGCAAGAAGTGAAAACATGTTGTTATGGATAAGGCGTCTGACTTATGGTGAAAAGATTGAGAGTACCTTCCTGGTTGTCCACAGCAACGTGTACCTGTCTCTGAACATGATCCATTTTGACTCCTCTCAAGCTGTTGAAGATGCCTAATTACGAAATGGTGTCATCGTAATAGGAAACAATTTCCCTCAAAATGTTTGTGGTTTATTTTGGAACAAGAGACCAAGTGGCCTAATGGATAAGGCGTCTGACTTCGGATCAGAAGTTTAAGGGTTCGAGTCCCTTCGTGGTTGTCATCAGTGTGATATATCTTGATTGCAGTTGAAAGGCCAAAAGGTTTTTGGAAACAAACCATCTCAGTGTTTATCTGAACTTGATGGATTGCGACTCCAGTAAAGCTGTCTAAAATGCTTGATGGAAAAAAGTTGTTCACATGTTGTAGGACACAGTCTGTCTCAAAGTGTGTGTGGTTCGATCAGCAAGAAGTGAAAACATGTTGTTATGGATAAGGCGTCTGACTTATGGTGAAAAGATTGAAAGGAACCTTCCTGGTTGTCCAAATTAACGTGTACCTGTCTCTGAACATGATCAATTTTGACTCCTCTCAAGCTGTTGAAGATGCCCAATTAAGAAATGGTGTCATCGTAATAGGAAACAATTTCTCTCAAACTGTTTGTGGTTTATTTTGGAACAAGAGACCACGTGGCCTAATGGATAAGGCGTCTGACTTTGGAAAAGAAGATTAAGGGTTCGAGTCCCTTTGTGGTTGTCATCAGTTTGATATTACTTTATAGATCTTTATTGCTGTTGAAAAGCCAAAAGGTTTTTCGAAACATGCCATCTCAAAGCTGTCTAAAATGCTTGATGGAAAAAAGTTGTTCACATGTTGTAGGACACAGTCTGTCTCAAAGTGTGTGTGGTTCGATCAGCAAGAAGTGAAAACATGTTGTTATGGATAAGGCGTCTGACTTATGTTGAGAAGTTTGAGAGTTCCTTCGTCCACAGCAACGTGTACCTGTCTCTGAACATGATCAATTTTGACTCCTCTCAAGCTGTTGAAGATGCCTAATTAAGAAATGGTGTCATCGTAATAGGAAACAATTTCTCTCAAAATGTTTGTGGTTTATCCTGGAACAAGAGACCACGTGGCCTAATGGATAAGGTGTCTGACTTCGGATCATAAGATTAAGAGTTCGAGTCTCTTCGTGGTTGTCATCAGTTTGATATTACTTGATAGATATTTAATGCTGTTGAAAAGCCAAAAGGTTTTTCGAAACAAGCCATCTCAAAGCTGTCTAAAATGCTTGATGGAAAAAAGTTGTTCACATGTTGTAGGAAACAGTCTGTCTCAAAGTGTGTGTGGTTCGATCAGCAAGAAGTGAAAACATGTTGTTATGGATAAGGCGTCTGACTTATGGTGAAAAGATTGAGAGTACCTTCCTGGTTGTCAACATTAACGTGTACCTGTCTCTGAACATGATCCATTTTGACTCCTCTCAAGCTGTTGAAGATGCCTAATTAAGAAATGGTGTCATCGTAAAAGGAAACAAGCTCTCTCAAAATGTTTGTGGTTTATTCCGGAACAAGAGACCAAGTGGCCTAATGGATAAGGCGTCTAACTTCGGATCAGAAGATTAAGGGTTCGAGTCCCTTCGTGGTTGTCGTCACTGTGATAGATCTTGATTGCAGTTGAAAGGCCAAAAGGTTTTTGGAAACAAACCATCTCAAAGTGTTTATCTAAACTTGATGGATTGCGACTCCTGTAAAGCTGTCTAAAATGCTTGATGGAAAAAAGTTGTTCACATGTTGTAGGACACAGTCTGTCTCAAAGTGTGTGTGGTTCGATCAGCAAGAAGTGAAAACATGTTGTTATGGATAAGGCGTCTGACTTATGGTGAAAAGATTGAAAGGAACCTTCCTGGTTGTCCAAATTAACGTGTACCTGTCTCTGAACATGATCAATTTTGACTCCTCTCAAGCTGTTGAAGATGCCCAATTAAGAAATGGTGTCATCGTAATAGGAAACAATTTCTCTCAAACTGTTTGTGGTTTATTTTGGAACAAGAGACCACGTGGCCTAATGGATAAGGCGTCTGACTTCGGATCAGAAGTTTAAGGGTTCGAGTCCCTTCGTGGTTGTCATCAGTGTGATATATCTTGATTGCAGTTGAAAGGCCAAAAGGTTTTTGGAAACAAACCATCTCAGTGTTTATCTGAACTTGATGGATTGCGACTCCAGTAAAGCTGTCTAAAATGCTTGATGGAAAAAAGTTGTTCACATGTTGTAGGACACAGTCTGTCTCAAAGTGTGTGTGGTTCGATCAGCAAGAAGTGAAAACATGTTGTTATGGATAAGGCGTCTGACTTATGTTGAGAAGTTTGAGAGTTCCTTCGTCCACAGCAACGTGTACCTGTCTCTGAACATGATCAATTTTGACTCCTCTCAAGCTGTTGAAGATGCCCAATTAAGAAATGGTGTCATCGTAATAGGAAACAATATCTCTCAAACTGTTTGTGGTTTATTTTGGAACAAGAGACCACGTGGCCTAATGGATAAGGCGTCTGACTTTGGAACAGAAGATTAAGGGTTCGAGTCCCTTCGTGGTTGTCATCAGTTTGATATTACTTAATAGATCTTTATTGCTGTTGAAAAGCCAAAAGGTTTTTCGAAACATGCCATCTCAAAGCTGTCTAAAATGCTTGATGGAAAAAAGTTGTTCACATGTTGTAGGACACAGTCTGTCTCAAAGTGTGTGTGGTTCGATCAGCAAGACGTGAAAACATGTTGTTATGGATAAGGCGTCTGACTTATGTTGAGAAGATTGAGAGTTCCTTCGTCCACAGCAACGTGTACCTGTCTCTGAACATGATCAATTTTGACTCCTCTCAAGCTGTTGAAGATGCCTAATTAAGAAATGGTGTCATCGTAATAGGAAACAATTTCTCTCAAAATGTTTGTGGTTTATACTGGAACAAGAGACCACGTGGCCTAATGAATAAGGTGTCTGACTTCGGATCATAAGATTAAGAGTTAGAGTCTCTTCGTGGTTGTCATCAGTTTGATATTACTTGATAGATATTTAATGCTGTTGAAAAGCCAAAAGGTTTTTCGAAACAAGCCATCTCAAAGCTGTCTAAAATGCTTGATGGAAAAAAGTTGTTCACATGTTGTAGGAAACAGTCTGTCTCAAAGTGTGTGTGGTTCGATCAGCAAGAAGTGAAAACATGTTGTTATGGATAAGGTGTCTGACTTATGGTGAAAAGATTGAGAGTACCTTCCTGGTTGTCCACAGAAACGTGCACCTGTCTTTGAACATGATCCATTTTGACTCCTCCCAAGCTGTTGAAGATGCCTAATTAAGAAATGGTGTCATCGTAATAGGAAACAATTTCTCTCAAAATGTTTGTGGTTTGTTCTGGAACAAGAGACCACGTGGCTTAATGGATAAGGTGTCTGACTTCGGATCAGAAGATTAAGGGTTCGAGTCCCTTCGTGGTTGTCATCAGTGTGATATTACTTGATAGATCTTGATTGCGGTTGAAAGGCCAAAAGGTTTTTGGAAACAAACCATCTCAAAGTGTTTATCTGAACTTGATGGATTGCGATTCCAGTAAAGCTGTCTAAAATGCTTGATGGAAAAAAGTTGTTCACATGTTGTAGGACACAGTCTGTCTCAAAGTGTGTGTGGTTCGATCAGCAAGAAGTGAAAACATGTTGTTATGGATAAGGCGTCTGACTTATGGTGAAAAGATTGAAAGGAACCTTCCTGGTTGTCCACAGCAACGTGTACCTGTCTCTGAACATGATCAATTTTGACTCCTCTCAAGCTGTTGAAGATGCCTAATTAAGAAATGGTGTTATCGTAAAAGGAAACAAGCTCTCTCAAAATGTTTGTGGTTTATTCCGGAACAAGAGACCAAGTGGCCTAATGGATAAGGCGTCTAACTTCGGATCAGAAGATTAAGGGTTCGAGTCCCTTCGTGGTTGTCGTCAGTGTGATAGATCTTGATTGCAGTTGAAAGGCCAAAAGGTTTTTGGAAACAAACCATCTCAAAGTGTTTATCTAAACTTGATGGATTGCGACTCCTGTAAAGCTGTCTAAAATGCTTGATGGAAAAAAGTTGTTCACATGTTGTAGGACACAGTCTGTCTCAAAGTGTGTGTGGTTCGATCAGCAAGAAGTGAAAATATGTTGTTATGGATAAGGCGTCTGACTTATGGTGAAAAGATTGAAAGGAACCTTCCTGGTTGTCCACAGCAACGTGTACCTGTCTCTGAACATGATCAATTTTGACTCCTCTCAAGCTGTTGAAGATGCCTAATTAAGAAATGGTGTCATCGTAAAAGGAAACAATTTCTCTCAAAATGTTTGTGGTTTATTCCGGAACAAGAGACCAAGTGACCTAATGGATAAGGCGTCTAACTTCGGATCAGAAGATTAAGGGTTTGAGTCCCTTCGTGGTTGTCGTCAGTGTGATAGATCTTGATTGCAGTTGAAAGGCCAAAAGGTTTTTGGAAACAAACCATCTCAAAGTGTTTATTTGAACTTGATGGATTGCGACTCCAGTAAAGCTGTCTAAAAAGCTTGATGGAAAAAAGTTGTTCACATGTTGTAGGACACAGTCTGTTTCAAAGTGTGTGCGGTTCAATCTGCAAGAAGTGAAAACATGTTGTTATGGATAAGGCGTCTGACTTATGGTGAAAAGATTGAGAGTTCCTTCCTGGTTTTCCACAGCAACGTGTACCTGTCTCTGAACATGATCCATTTTGACTCCTCTCAAGTTGTTGAAGATGCCTAATTAAGAAATGGTGTCATCGTAATAGGAAACAAGCTCTCTCAAAATGTTTGTGGTTTATTCCGGAACAAGAGACCACGTGGCCTAATGGATAAGGCGTCTGACTTCGGATCAGAAGATTAAGGGTTCGAGTCACTTCGTGGTTGTCATCAGTGTGATAGATCTTGATTGCAGTTGAAAGGCCAAAAGGTTTTTGGAAACAAACCATCTCAAAGTGTTTATTTGAACTTGATGGATTGCGACTCCAGTAAAGCTGTCTAAAATGCTTGATGGAAAAAAGTTGTTCACATGTTGTAGGAAACAGTCTGTCTCAAAGTGTGTGTGGTTCGATCAGCAAGAAGTGAAAACATGTTGTTATGGATAAGGCGTCTGACTTATGGTGAAAAGATTGAGAGTACCTTCCTGGTTGTCCACATTAACGTGTACCTGTCTCTGAACATGATCCATTTGGACTCCTCTCAAGCTGTTGAAGATGCCTAATTAAGAAATGGTGTCATCGTAATAGGAAACAAGTTCTCTCAAAATGTTTGTGGTTTATTCCAGAAGGAGAGACCAAGTGGCCTAATGGATAAGGCGTCTGACTTTGGATCAGAAGATTAAGGGTTCGAGTCCCTTCGTGGTTGTCATCAGTTCGATGTTACTTGATAGATCTTTATTGCTGTTGAAAAGCCAAAAGGTTTTTCAAAACAAGCCATCTCAAAGCTGTCTAAAATGCTTGATGGAAAAAAGTTGTTCACATGTTGTAGGACACAGTCTGTCTCAAAGTGTGTGTGGTTCGATCAGCAAGAAGTGAAAACATGTTGTTATGGATAAGGCGTCTGACTTATGGTGAATAGATTGAGAGTACCTTCCTGGTTGTCCACATTAACGTGTACCTGTCTCTGAACATGATCCATTTGGACTCCTCTCAAGCTGTTGAAGATGCCTAATTAAGAAATGGTGTAATCGTAATAAGAAAAAAGTTCTCTCAAAATGTTTGTGGTTTATTCTTGAACAAGAGACCACGTGGCCTAATGGATAAGGCGTCTGACTTCGGATCAGAAGATTAAGGGTGCGAGTCCCTTTGTGGTTGTCATCAGTGTGATATTACTTGATAGATCTTGATTGCGGTTGAAAGGCCAAAAGGTTTTTGGAAACAAACCATCTCAAAGTGTTTATCTGAACTTGATGGATTGCGACTCCAGTAAAGCTGTCTAAAATGCTTGATGGAAAAAAGTTGTTCACATGTTGTAGGACACAGTCTGTCTCAAAGTGTGTGTGGTTCGATCAGCAAGAAGTGAAAACATGTTGTTATGGATAAGGCGTCTGACTTATGGTGAATAGATTGAGAGTACCTTCCTGGTTTTCCACATTAACGTGTACCTGTCTCTGAACATGATCCATTTGGACTCCTCTCAAGCTGTTGAAGATGCCTAATTAAGAAATGGTGTCATCGTAATAGGAAACAAGTTCTCTCAAAATGTTTGTGGTTTATTCCAGAAGGAGAGACCAAGTGGCCTAATGGATAAGGCGTCTGACTTTGGATCAGAAGATTAAGGGTTCGAGTCCCTTCGTGGTTGTCATCAGTTCGATGTTACTTGATAGATCTTTATTGCTGTTGAAAAGCCAAAAGGTTTTTCAAAACAAGCCATCTCAAAGCTGTCTAAAATGCTTGATGGAAAAAAGTTGTTCACATGTTGTAGGACACAGTCTGTCTCAAAGTGTGTGTGGTTCGATCAGCAAGAAGTGAAAACATGTTGTTATGGATAAGGCGTCTGACTTATGGTGAATAGATTGAGAGTACCTTCCTGGTTGTCCACATTAACGTGTACCTGTCTCTGAACATGATCCATTTGGACTCCTCTCAAGCTGTTGAAGATGCCTAATTAAGAAATGGTGTAATCGTAATAAGAAAAAAGTTATCTCAAAATGTTTGTGGTTTATTCTTGAACAAGAGACCACGTGGCCTAATGGAAAAGGCGTCTGACTTCGGATCAGAAGATTAAGGGTGCGAGTCCCTTTGTGGTTGTCATCAGTGTGATATTACTTGATAGATCTTGATTGCGGTTGAAAGGCGAAAAGGTTTTTGGAAACAAACCATCTCAAAGTGTTTATCTGAACTTGATGGATTGCGACTCCAGTAAAGCTGTCTAAAATGCTTGATGGAAAAAAGTTGTTCACATGTTGTAGGACACAGTCTGTCTCAAAGTGTGTGTGGTTCGATCAGCAAGAAGTGAAAACATGTTGTTATGGATAAGGCGTCTGACTTATGGTGAATAGATTGAGAGTACCTTCCTGGTTGTCCACATTAACGTGTACCTGTCTCTGAACATGATCCATTTGGACTCCTCTCAAGCTGTTGAAGATGCCTAATTAAGAAATGGTGTCATCGTAATAGGAAACAAGCTCCCCTCAAAATGTTTGTGGTTTAGTCCAGAAGGAGAGACCACGTGGCCTAATGGATAAGGCGTCTGACTTCGGATCAGAAGATTAGGGGTTCGAGTCCCTTCGTGGTTGTCATCAATTCGATGTTACTTGATAGATCTCTATTGCTGTTGAAAAGCCAAAAGGTTTTCCAAACAAGCCATCTCAAAGCTGTCTAAAATGCTTGATGGAAAAAAGTTGTTCACATGTTGTAGGAAACAGTCTGTCTCAAAGTGTGTGTGGTTCGATCAGCAAGAAGTGAAAACATGTTGTTATGGATAAGGCGTCTGACTTATGGTGAAAAGATTGAGAGTACCTTCCTGGTTGTCCACATTAACGTGTACCTGTCTCTGAACATGATCCATTTGGACTCCTCTCAAGCTTTTGAAGATGCCTAATTAAGAAATGGTGTCATCGTAATAGGAAACAAGCTCTCTCAAAATGTTTGTGGTTTATTCTGGAACAAGAGACCACGTGGCCTAATGGATAAGGCGTCTGACTTCGGATCAGAAGATTAAGGGTGCGAGTCCCTTTGTTGTTGTCATCAGTGTGATATTACTTGATAGATCTTGATTGCGGTTGAAAGGCCAAAAGGTTTTTGGAAACAAACCATCTCAAAGTGTTTATCTGAACTTGATAGATTGCGACTCCAGTAAAGCTGTCTAAAATGCTTGATGGAAAAAAGTTATTCACATGTTGTAGGAAACAGTCTGTCTCAAAGTGTGTGTGGTTCGATCAGCAAGAAGTGAAAACATGTTGTTATGGATAAGGCGTCTGACTTATGGTGAAAAGATTGAGAGTACCTTCCTGGTTGTCCACATTAACGTGTACCTGTCTCTGAACATGATCCATTTTGACTCCTCTCAAGCTGTTGAAGATGCCTAATTAAGAAATGGTGTCATCGTAATAGGAAACAATTTCTCACAAAATGTTTGTGGTTTATTCTGGAACAAGAGACCACGTGGCCTAATGGATAAGGCGTCTGACTTCGGATCAGAAGATTAAGGGTGCGAGTCCCTTTGTTGTTGTCATCAGTGTGATATTACTTGATAGATCTTGATTGCGGTTGAAAGGCCAAAAGGTTTTTGGAAACAAACCATCTCAAAGTGTTTATCTGAACTTGATGGATTGCGACTCCAGTAAAGCTGTCTAAAATGCTTGATGGAAAAAAGTTTCTCACATGTTGTAGGACACAGTCTGTCTCAAAGTGTTTGTGGTTCGATCAGCAAGAAAGGAAAACATGTTGTTATGGATAAGGCGTCTGACTTATGGTGAATAGATTGAGAGTACCTCCCTGGTTGTCCACATTAACGTGTACCTGTCTCTGAACATGATCCATTTGGACTCCTCTCAAGCTGTTGAAGATGCCTAATTAAGAAATGGTGTCATCGTAAAAGGAAAGAAGCTCTCTCAAAATGTTTGTGGTTTATTCCAGAAGGAGAGACCACGTGGCCTAATGGATAAGGCGTCTGACTTCGGATCAGAAGATTAAGGGTTCGAGTCCCTTCGTGGTTGTCATCAGTTCGATGTTACTTGATAGATCTTTATTGCTGTTGAAAAGCCAAAAGGTTTTTCCAAACAAGCCATCTCAAAGCTGTCTAAAATGCTTGATGGAAAAAAGTTGTTCACATGTTGTAGGACACAGTCTGTCTCAAAGTGTGTGTGGTTCGGTCAGCAAGAAGTGAAAACATGTTGTTATGGATAAGGCGTCTGACTTATGGTGAATAGATTGAGAGTACCTTCCTGGTTGTCCACATTAACGTGTACCTGTCTCTGAACATGATCCATTTGGACTCCTCTCAAGCTTTTGAAGATGCCTAATTAAGAAATGGTGTCATCGTAAAAGGAAAGAAGCTCTCTCAAAATGTTTGTGGTTTATTCCGGAAGGAGAGACCACCTGGCCTAATGGATAAGGCGTCTGACTTTGGATCAGAAGATTACGGGTTCGAGTCCCTTCGTGGTTGTCATCAGTTCGATGTTACTTGATAGATCTTTATTGCTGTTGAAAAGCCAAAAGGTTTTTCAAAACAAGCCATCTCAAAGCTGTCTAAAATGCTTGATGGAAAAAAGTTGTTCACATGTTGTAGGACACAGTCTGTCTCAAAGTGTGTGTGGTTCGATCAGCAAGAAGTGAAAACATGTTGTTATGGATAAGGCGTCTGACTTATGGTGAATAGATTGAGAGTACCTTCCTGGTTGTCCACATTAACGTGTACCTGTCTCTGAACATGATCCATTTGGACTCCTCTCAAGCTGTTGAAGATGCCTAATTAAGAAATGGTGTAATCGTAATAAGAAAAAAGTTCTCTCAAAATGTTTGTGGTTTATTCTTGAACAAGAGACCACGTGGCCTAATGGATAAGGCGTCTGACTTCGGATCAGAAGATTAAGGGTGCGAGTCCCTTTGTGGTTGTCATCAGTGTGATATTACTTGATAGATCTTGATTGCGGTTGAAAGGCCAAAAGGTTTTTGGAAACAAACCATCTCAAAGTGTTTATCTGAACTTGATGGATTGCGACTCCAGTAAAGCTGTCTAAAATGCTTGATGGAAAAAAGTTGTTCACATGTTGTAGGACACAGTCTGTCTCAAAGTGTGTGTGGTTCGATCAGCAAGAAGTGAAAACATGTTGTTATGGATAAGGCGTCTGACTTATGGTGAATAGATTGAGAGTACCTTCCTGGTTGTCCACATTAACGTGTACCTGTCTCTGAACATGATCCATTTGGACTCCTCTCAAGCTGTTGAAGATGCCTAATTAAGAAATGGTGTCATCGTAATAGGAAACAAGTTCTCTCAAAATGTTTGTGGTTTATTCCAGAAGGAGAGACCAAGTGGCCTAATGGATAAGGCGTCTGACTTTGGATCAGAAGATTAAGGGTTCGAGTCCCTTCGTGGTTGTCATCAGTTCGATGTTACTTGATAGATCTTTATTGCTGTTGAAAAGCCAAAAGGTTTTTCAAAACAAGCCATCTCAAAGCTGTCTAAAATGCTTGATGGAAAAAAGTTGTTCACATGTTGTAGGACACAGTCTGTCTCAAAGTGTGTGTGGTTCGATCAGCAAGAAGTGAAAACATGTTGTTATGGATAAGGCGTCTGACTTATGGTGAATAGATTGAGAGTACCTTCCTGGTTGTCCACATTAACGTGTACCTGTCTCTGAACATGATCCATTTGGACTCCTCTCAAGCTGTTGAAGATGCCTAATTAAGAAATGGTGTAATCGTAATAAGAAAAAAGTTATCTCAAAATGTTTGTGGTTTATTCTTGAACAAGAGACCACGTGGCCTAATGGAAAAGGCGTCTGACTTCGGATCAGAAGATTAAGGGTGCGAGTCCCTTTGTGGTTGTCATCAGTGTGATATTACTTGATAGATCTTGATTGCGGTTGAAAGGCGAAAAGGTTTTTGGAAACAAACCATCTCAAAGTGTTTATCTGAACTTGATGGATTGCGACTCCAGTAAAGCTGTCTAAAATGCTTGATGGAAAAAAGTTGTTCACATGTTGTAGGACACAGTCTGTCTCAAAGTGTGTGTGGTTCGATCAGCAAGAAGTGAAAACATGTTGTTATGGATAAGGCGTCTGACTTATGGTGAATAGATTGAGAGTACCTTCCTGGTTGTCCACATTAACGTGTACCTGTCTCTGAACATGATCCATTTGGACTCCTCTCAAGCTGTTGAAGATGCCTAATTAAGAAATGGTGTCATCGTAATAGGAAACAAGCTCCCCTCAAAATGTTTGTGGTTTAGTCCAGAAGGAGAGACCACGTGGCCTAATGGATAAGGCGTCTGACTTCGGATCAGAAGATTAGGGGTTCGAGTCCCTTCGTGGTTGTCATCAATTCGATGTTACTTGATAGATCTCTATTGCTGTTGAAAAGCCAAAAGGTTTTCCAAACAAGCCATCTCAAAGCTGTCTAAAATGCTTGATGGAAAAAAGTTGTTCACATGTTGTAGGAAACAGTCTGTCTCAAAGTGTGTGTGGTTCGATCAGCAAGAAGTGAAAACATGTTGTTATGGATAAGGCGTCTGACTTATGGTGAAAAGATTGAGAGTACCTTCCTGGTTGTCCACATTAACGTGTACCTGTCTCTGAACATGATCCATTTGGACTCCTCTCAAGCTTTTGAAGATGCCTAATTAAGAAATGGTGTCATCGTAATAGGAAACAAGCTCTCTCAAAATGTTTGTGGTTTATTCTGGAACAAGAGACCACGTGGCCTAATGGATAAGGCGTCTGACTTCGGATCAGAAGATTAAGGGTGCGAGTCCCTTTGTTGTTGTCATCAGTGTGATATTACTTGATAGATCTTGATTGCGGTTGAAAGGCCAAAAGGTTTTTGGAAACAAACCATCTCAAAGTGTTTATCTGAACTTGATAGATTGCGACTCCAGTAAAGCTGTCTAAAATGCTTGATGGAAAAAAGTTATTCACATGTTGTAGGAAACAGTCTGTCTCAAAGTGTGTGTGGTTCGATCAGCAAGAAGTGAAAACATGTTGTTATGGATAAGGCGTCTGACTTATGGTGAAAAGATTGAGAGTACCTTCCTGGTTGTCCACATTAACGTGTACCTGTCTCTGAACATGATCCATTTTGACTCCTCTCAAGCTGTTGAAGATGCCTAATTAAGAAATGGTGTCATCGTAATAGGAAACAATTTCTCACAAAATGTTTGTGGTTTATTCTGGAACAAGAGACCACGTGGCCTAATGGATAAGGCGTCTGACTTCGGATCAGAAGATTAAGGGTGCGAGTCCCTTTGTTGTTGTCATCAGTGTGATATTACTTGATAGATCTTGATTGCGGTTGAAAGGCCAAAAGGTTTTTGGAAACAAACCATCTCAAAGTGTTTATCTGAACTTGATGGATTGCGACTCCAGTAAAGCTGTCTAAAATGCTTGATGGAAAAAAGTTTCTCACATGTTGTAGGACACAGTCTGTCTCAAAGTGTTTGTGGTTCGATCAGCAAGAAAGGAAAACATGTTGTTATGGATAAGGCGTCTGACTTATGGTGAATAGATTGAGAGTACCTCCCTGGTTGTCCACATTAACGTGTACCTGTCTCTGAACATGATCCATTTGGACTCCTCTCAAGCTGTTGAAGATGCCTAATTAAGAAATGGTGTCATCGTAAAAGGAAAGAAGCTCTCTCAAAATGTTTGTGGTTTATTCCAGAAGGAGAGACCACGTGGCCTAATGGATAAGGCGTCTGACTTCGGATCAGAAGATTAAGGGTTCGAGTCCCTTCGTGGTTGTCATCAGTTCGATGTTACTTGATAGATCTTTATTGCTGTTGAAAAGCCAAAAGGTTTTTCCAAACAAGCCATCTCAAAGCTGTCTAAAATGCTTGATGGAAAAAAGTTGTTCACATGTTGTAGGACACAGTCTGTCTCAAAGTGTGTGTGGTTCGGTCAGCAAGAAGTGAAAACATGTTGTTATGGATAAGGCGTCTGACTTATGGTGAATAGATTGAGAGTACCTTCCTGGTTGTCCACATTAACGTGTACCTGTCTCTGAACATGATCCATTTGGACTCCTCTCAAGCTTTTGAAGATGCCTAATTAAGAAATGGTGTCATCGTAAAAGGAAAGAAGCTCTCTCAAAATGTTTGTGGTTTATTCCGGAAGGAGAGACCACCTGGCCTAATGGATAAGGCGTCTGACTTTGGATCAGAAGATTACGGGTTCGAGTCCCTTCGTGGTTGTCATCAGTTCGATGTTACTTGATGGATCTTTATTGCTGTTGAAAAGCCAAAAGGTTTTTCCAAACAAACCATCTCAAAGCTGTCTAAAATGCTTGATGGAAAAAAGTTGTTCACATGTTGTAGGAAACAGTCTGTCTCAAAGTGTGTGTGGTTCGATCAGCAAGAAGTGAAAACATGTTGTTATGGATAAGGCGTCTGACTTATGGTGAAAAGATTGAGAGTTCCTTCCTGGTTGTCCACTGCAACGTCTACCTGTCTTTGAACATGATCCATTTTGACTCCTCTCAAGCTGTTGAAGATGCCTAATTAAGAAATGGTGTCATCGTAATAGGAAACAATTTCTCACAAAATGTTTGTGGTTTATTCTGGAACAAGAGACCACGTGGCCTAATGGATAAGGCGTCTGACTTCGGATCAGAAGATTAAGGGTGCGAGTCCCTTTGTTGTTGTCATCAGTGTGATATTACTTGATAGATCTTGATTGCGGTTGAAAGGCCAAAAGGTTTTTGGAAACAAACCATCTCAAAGTGTTTATCTGAACTTGATGGATTGCGACTCCAGTAAAGCTGTCTAAAATGCTTGATGGAAAAAAGTTTCTCACATGTTGTAGGACACAGTCTGTCTCAAAGTGTTTGTGGTTCGATCAGCAAGAAAGGAAAACATGTTGTTATGGATAAGGCGTCTGACTTATGGTGAATAGATTGAGAGTACCTCCCTGGTTGTCCACATTAACGTGTACCTGTCTCTGAACATGATCCATTTGGACTCCTCTCAAGCTGTTGAAGATGCCTAATTAAGAAATGGTGTCATCGTAAAAGGAAAGAAGCTCTCTCAAAATGTTTGTGGTTTATTCCAGAAGGAGAGACCACGTGGCCTAATGGATAAGGCGTCTGACTTCGGATCAGAAGATTAAGGGTTCGAGTCCCTTCGTGGTTGTCATCAGTTCGATGTTACTTGATAGATCTTTATTGCTGTTGAAAAGCCAAAAGGTTTTTCCAAACAAGCCATCTCAAAGCTGTCTAAAATGCTTGATGGAAAAAAGTTGTTCACATGTTGTAGGACACAGTCTGTCTCAAAGTGTGTGTGGTTCGGTCAGCAAGAAGTGAAAACATGTTGTTATGGATAAGGCGTCTGACTTATGGTGAATAGATTGAGAGTACCTTCCTGGTTGTCCACATTAACGTGTACCTGTCTCTGAACATGATCCATTTCGACTCCTCTCAAGCTTTTGAAGATGCCTAATTAAGAAATGGTGTCATCGTAAAAGGAAAGAAGCTCTCTCAAAATGTTTGTGGTTTATTCCGGAAGGAGAGACCACCTGGCCTAATGGATAAGGCGTCTGACTTTGGATCAGAAGATTACGGGTTCGAGTCCCTTCGTGGTTGTCATCAGTTCGATGTTACTTGATGGATCTTTATTGCTGTTGAAAAGCCAAAAGGTTTTTCCAAACAAACCATCTCAAAGCTGTCTAAAATGCTTGATGGAAAAAAGTTGTTCACATGTTGTAGGAAACAGTCTGTCTCAAAGTGTGTGTGGTTCGATCAGCAAGAAGTGAAAACATGTTGTTATGGATAAGGCGTCTGACTTATGGTGAAAAGATTGAGAGTTCCTTCCTGGTTGTCCACTGCAACGTCTACCTGTCTTTGAACATGATCCATTTTGACTCCTCTCAAGCTGTTGAAGATGCCTAATTAAGAAATGGTGTCATCGTAATAGGAAACAATTTCTCACAAAATGTTTGTGGTTTATTCTGGAACAAGAGACCACGTGGCCAAATGGATAAGGCGTCTGACTTCGGATCAGAAGATTAAGGGTGCGAGTCCCTTTGTTGTTGTCATCAGTGTGATATTACTTGATAGATCTTGATTGCGGTTGAAAGGCCTAAAGGTTTTTGGAAACAAACCATCTCAAAGTGTTTATCTGAACTTGATAGATTGCGACTCCAGTAAAGCTGTCTAAAATGCTTGATGGAAAAAAGTTATTCACATGTTGTAGGAAACAGTCTGTCTCAAAGTGTGTGTGGTTCGATCAGCAAGAAGTGAAAACATGTTGTTATGGATAAGGCGTCTGACTTATGGTGAAAAGATTGAGAGTACCTTCCTGGTTGTCCACATTAACGTGTACCTGTCTCTGAACATGATCCATTTTGACTCCTCTCAAGCTGTTGAAGATGCCTAATTAAGAAATGGTGTCATCGTAATAGGAAACAATTTCTCACAAAATGTTTGTGGTTTATTCTGGAACAAGAGGCCACGTGGCCTAATGGATAAGGCGTCTGACTTCGGATCAGAAGATTAAGGGTGCGAGTCCCTTTGTTGTTGTCATCAGTGTGATATTACTTGATAGATCTTGATTGCGGTTGAAAGGCCTAAAGGTTTTTGGAAACAAACCATCTCAAAGTGTTTATCTGAACTTGATAGATTGCGACTCCAGTAAAGCTGTCTAAAATGCTTGATGGAAAAAAGTTATTCACATGTTGTAGGAAACAGTCTGTCTCAAAGTGTGTGTGGTTCGATCAGCAAGAAGTGAAAACATGTTGTTATGGATAAGGCGTCTGACTTATGGTGAAAAGATTGAGAGTACCTTCCTGGTTGTCCACATTAACGTGTACCTGTCTCTGAACATGATCCATTTTGACTCCTCTCAAGCTGTTGAAGATGCCTAATTAAGAAATGGTGTCATCGTAATAGGAAACAATTTCTCACAAAATGTTTGTGGTTTATTCTGGAACAAGAGACCACGTGGCCTAATGGATAAGGCGTCTGACTTCGGATCAGAAGATTAAGGGTGCGAGTCCCTTTGTTGTTGTCATCAGTGTGATATTACTTGATAGATCTTGATTGCGGTTGAAAGGCCTAAAGGTTTTTGGAAACAAACCATCTCAAAGTGTTTATCTGAACTTGATAGATTGCGACTCCAGTAAAGCTTTCTAAAATGCTTGATGGAAAAAAGTTATTCACATGTTGTAGGAAACAGTCTGTCTCAAAGTGTGTGTGGTTCGATCAGCAAGAAGTGAAAACATTTTATGGATAAGGCGTCTGACTTATGGTGAAAAGATTGAGAGTACCTTCCTGGTTGTCCACATTAACGTGTACCTGTCTCTGAACATGATCCATTTTGACTCCTCTCAAGCTGTTGAAGATGCCTAATTAAGAAATGGTGTCATCGTAATAGGAAACAATTTCTCACAAAATGTTTGTGGTTTATTCTGGAACAAGAGACCACGTGGCCTAATGGATAAGGCGTCTGACTTCGGATCAGAAGATTAAGGGTGCGAGTCCCTTTGTTGTTGTCATCAGTGTGATATTACTTGATAGATCTTGATTGCGGTTGAAAGGCCAAAAGGTTTTTGGAAACAAACCATCTCAAAGTGTTTATCTGAACTTGATGGATTGCGACTCCAGTAAAGCTGTCTAAAATGCTTGATGGAAAAAAGTTTCTCACATGTTGTAGGACACAGTCTGTCTCAAAGTGTTTGTGGTTCGATCAGCAAGAAAGGAAAACATGTTGTTATGGATAAGGCGTCTGACTTATGGTGAATAGATTGAGAGTACCTCCCTGGTTGTCCACATTAACGTGTACCTGTCTCTGAACATGATCCATTTGGACTCCTCTCAAGCTGTTGAAGATGCCTAATTAAGAAATGGTGTCATCGTTAAAGGAAAGAAGCTCTCTCAAAATGTTTGTGGTTTATTCCAGAAGGAGAGACCACGTGGCCTAATGGATAAGGCGTCTGACTTCGGATCAGAAGATTAAGGGTTCGAGTCCCTTCGTGGTTGTCATCAGTTCGATGTTACTTGATAGATCTTTATTGCTGTTGAAAAGCCAAAAGGTTTTTCCAAACAAGCCATCTCAAAGCTGTCTAAAATGCTTGATGGAAAAAAGTTGTTCACATGTTGTAGGACACAGTCTGTCTCAAAGTGTGTGTGGTTCGGTCAGCAAGAAGTGAAAACATGTTGTTATGGATAAGGCGTCTGACTTATGGTGAATAGATTGAGAGTACCTTCCTGGTTGTCCACATTAACGTGTACCTGTCTCTGAACATGATCCATTTGGACTCCTCTCAAGCTTTTGAAGATGCCTAATTAAGAAATGGTGTCATCGTAAAAGGAAAGAAGCTCTCTCAAAATGTTTGTGGTTTATTCCGGAAGGAGAGACCACCTGGCCTAATGGATTAGGCGTCTGACTTTGGATCAGAAGATTACGGGTTCGAGTCC
>NC_140375.1:780000-805000 GCF_054491055.1 Hypomesus nipponensis
TATGGTGAAAAGATTGAGAGTTCCTTCCTGGTTGTCCACTGCAACGTCTACCTGTCTTTGAACATGATCCATTTTGACTCCTCTCAAGCTGTTGAAGATGCCTAATTAAGAAATGGTGTCATCGTAATAGGAAACAATTTCTCACAAAATGTTTGTGGTTTATTCTGGAACAAGAGACCACGTGGCCAAATGGATAAGGCGTCTGACTTCGGATCAGAAGATTAAGGGTGCGAGTCCCTTTGTTGTTGTCATCAGTGTGATATTACTTGATAGATCTTGATTGCGGTTGAAAGGCCTAAAGGTTTTTGGAAACAAACCATCTCAAAGTGTTTATCTGAACTTGATAGATTGCGACTCCAGTAAAGCTGTCTAAAATGCTTGATGGAAAAAAGTTATTCACATGTTGTAGGAAACAGTCTGTCTCAAAGTGTGTGTGGTTCGATCAGCAAGAAGTGAAAACATGTTATGGATAAGGCGTCTGACTTATGGTGAAAAGATTGAGAGTATCTTCCTGGTTGTCCACATTAACGTGTACCTGTCTCTGAACATGATCCATTTTGACTCCTCTCAAGCTGTTGAAGATGCCTAATTAAGAAATGGTGTCATCGTAATAGGAAACAATTTCTCACAAAATGTTTGTGGTTTATTCTGGAACAAGAGACCACGTGGCCTAATGGATAAGGCGTCTGACTTCGGATCAGAAGATTAAGGGTGCGAGTCCCTTTGTTGTTGTCATCAGTGTGATATTACTTGATAGATCTTGATTGCGGTTGAAAGGCCAAAAGGTTTTTGGAAACAAACCATCTCAAAGTGTTTATCTGAACTTGATGGATTGCGACTCCAGTAAAGCTGTCTAAAATGCTTGATGGAAAAAAGTTTCTCACATGTTGTAGGACACAGTCTGTCTCAAAGTGTTTGTGGTTCGATCAGCAAGAAGGGAAAACATGTTGTTATGGATAAGGCGTCTGACTTATGGTGAATAGATTGAGAGTACCTTCCTGGTTGTCCACATTAACGTGTACCTGTCTCTGAACATGATCCATTTGGACTCCTCTCAAGCTGTTGAAGATGCCTAATTAAGAAATGGTGTCATCGTAAAAGGAAAGAAGCTCTCTCAAAATTTTTGTGGTTTATTCCGGAAGGAGAGACCACCTGGCCTAATGGATAAGGCGTCTGACTTTGGATCAGAAGATTACGGGTTCGAGTCCCTTCGTGGTTGTCATCAGTTCGATGTTACTTGATGGATCTTTATTGCTGTTGAAAAGCCAAAAGGTTTTTCCAAACAAACCATCTCAAAGCTGTCTAAAATGCTTGATGGAAAAAAGTTGTTCACATGTTGTAGGAAACAGTCTGTCTCAAAGTGTGTGTGGTTCGATCAGCAAGAAGTGAAAACATGTTGTTATGGATAAGGCGTCTGACTTATGGTGAAAAGATTGAGAGTTCCTTCCTGGTTGTCCACTGCAACGTCTACCTGTCTTTGAACATGATCCATTTTGACTCCTCTCAAGCTGTTGAAGATGCCTAATTAAGAAATTGTGTCATCGTAATAGGAAACAATTTCTCACAAAATGTTTGTGGTTTATTCTGGAACAAGAGACCACGTGGCCTAATGGATAAGGCGTCTGACTTCGGATCAGAAGATTAAGGGTGCGAGTCCCTTTGTTGTTGTCATCAGTGTGATATTACTTGATAGATCTTGATTGCGGTTGAAAGGCCAAAAGGTTTTTGGAAACAAACCATCTCAAAGTGTTTATCTGAACTTGATGGATTGCGACTCCAGTAAAGCTGTTGTAGGCGTCTGAATTCGGATCAGAAGATTAAGGGTTCGAGTCCCTTCGTGGTTGTCATCAGTTCGATGTTACTTGATAGATCTTTATTGCTGTTGAAAAGCCAAAAGGTTTTTCCAAACAAGCCATCTCAAAGCTGTCTAAAATGCTTGATGGAAAAAAGTTGTTCACATGTTGTAGGAAGCAGTCTGTCTCAAAGTGTGTGTGGTTTGATCAGCAAGAAGTGAAAACATGTTGTTATGGATAAGGCGTCTGACTTATGGTGAAAAGATTGAGAGTACCTTCCTGGTTGTCCACATTAACGTGTACCTGTCTCTGAACATGATCCATTTGGACTCCTCTCAAGCTGTTGAAGATGCCTAATTAAGAAATGGTGTCATCGTAATAGGAAACAAGCTCTCTCAAAATGTTTGTGGTTTATTACAGAAGGAGAGACCACGTGGCCTAATGGATAAGGCGCCTGACTTCGGATCAGAAGATTAAGGGTTCGAGTCCCTTTGTGGTTGTCATCAATTCGATGTTACTTGATTGATCTTTATTGCTGTTGAAAAGCCAAAAGGTTTTTCCAAACAAGCCATCTCAAAGCTGTCTAAAATGCTTGATGGAAAACAGTTGTTCACATGTTGTAGGAAACAGTCTGTCTCAAAGTGTGTGTGGTTCGATCAGCAAGAAGTGAAAACATGTTGTTATGGATAAGGCGTCTGACTTATGGTGAAAAGATTGAGAGTACCTTCCTGGTTGTCCACATTAACGTGTACCTGTCTCTGAACATGATCCATTTTGACTCCTCTCAAGCTGTTGAAGATGCCTAATTAAGAAATGGTGTCATCGTAATAGGAAACAATTTCTCTCAAAATGTTTGTGGTTTATTCTGGAACAAGAGACCACGTGGCCTAATGGATAAGGCGTCTGACTTCGGATCAGAAGATTAAGGGTTCGAGTCCCTTTGTGGTTGTCATCAATTCGATGTTACTTGATAGATCTTGATTAAAATCAAATTTATTTGTATAGCCCTTTTTACACGCAAGCATGTCACAGAGGGCTTCACATACGCCCATAGAACTGCCCCTCAACCAACCTAAACCCTCAAGGAAGACAAGGAAAAACTCCCAGAAAAACTCCCAACGGGAGAAAAAATGGAAGAAACCTTGGGAGGAGCAATTCAGAGAGGGATCCCCTCCTCCAGAGACGGTTGGCAAGAGAGAGGAGCAGAACACAAGCTAAACATAGTCATACAGTGTCAATGGGTTTTGAAACACCAAAAATCCATTGTTCGGCTTTATAGACGTTGGATGGGACCTGGAAACTCGCTGTTGGCCGTCATGGAGGATGGTTTCCGGTTGACGACCTGGTCCAGCGTTGGTAGACCGACGACCAGGCAGGTCCTGACAGCTCAGACCCCCCACACCACAAGGGATGTGTGGGGGGGACAGAGAGGAGAACAGAGATTAGAGAATGCCAGGAGCAGCTAACAGTTTCAGTCGTAATAGAATGAGATCCCCACCGGTCAAGTGTGGACTAGTGCAGCAATTTAACAAAGCTAAGAGTGTATTTGATGCAGCCCCACACACCAAGACAGCGACAGCCCCCCTTGGTTGGAACATGAAATCTGTTCCAGGGGAACAACTCTAAAATAGGTTATATTTATACGAATAAGGATGAAAACAACCAGCCCCCCGTTGTCTCCAACTAGTAAACTATAACAATTAAAATATACAGCAACGGAACTATTACAGTAACAATATACAATAACAGGTTTCCTTTATTTGTAACATTTAAATGGGCAGTGTGAACATAAGCTAAAATTACAATTTAAAAGTTACATGTGATACACACATAGGCAAACGCACACCCCAGGTTTACATAGAAAGTACACACATTTAACAATCATAGGATTGATTAAACAGGAACGTTTTTAATCTAGTTTTAAATGTCGAAACAGTATCAGCCTCCCTAATTGAGACAGGTAATTTGTTCCAGAGAAGAGATGCTCTATATGAGAACGCCCTACCTCCAGCAGTTTTTTTCTTAATTTTGGGATACCAGATAGCCGGCATCTTGAGATCTTAGAGTCCTTGCGGGGCAATAGGGTGCAAGGAGACCGGAGAGGTACAGTGGTGCCAATCCATGTAGAGATTTGTAAGTTAGGAGTAAAACTTTGAAATCAGCTCTGGCTTGGATAGGGAGCCAGTGTAAAGAGATAAGAGTAGATGTTATATGATCAAACTTTCTTGTTTTTGTCAATAGTCTAGCAGCAGCATTTTGTACCCGCTGTAAATTTTTCAAGTAGGTAATTGGGAGGCCAGAGAACAACACATTGCAGTAGTCCAATCGGGACGTAACAAAAGCATGTATTAGTTTTTCAGCATCATCCTTTGAGAGGAATTTTCGTATTTTGGCAATATTACGTAGATGGAAAAATGCAGTTCTGGTGATTTGTTTAATATGGTACTCAAACGAAAGGTCTGGGTCCAATGTGACTCCTAATTTTTTTACCAACTGGCTTTGAGATACTTTGACACCATCTAAGTTTAAGGTCAGATTGGATAAATTATTTCTGTATTTTTTAGGGCCGAAAATTTGAACCTCGGTTTTATCCGAATTAAGAAGAAGGAAATTTGCTGTCATCCAAGTTCTCAACCCGGAAACACATTTTTTGATTGCGGTTGAAAGGCCAAAAGGTTTTTGGAAACAAACCATCTCAAAGTGTTTATCTGAACTTGATGGATTGCGACTCCAGTAAAGCTGTCTAAAATGCTTGATGGAAAAAAGTTGTTCACATGTTGTAGGACACAGTCTGTCTCAAAGTGTGTGTGGTTCGATCAGCAAGAAGTGAAAACATGTTGTTATGGATAAGGCGTCTGACTTATGGTGAATAGATTGAGAGTACCTTCCTGGTTGTCCACATTAACGTGTACCTGTCTCTGAACATGATCCATTTGGACTCCTCTCAAGCTGTTGAAGATGCCTAATTAAGAAATGGTGTCATCGTAAAAGGAAAGAAGCTCTCTCAAAATGTTTGTGGTTTATTCCAGAAGGAGAGACCACGTGGCCTAATGGATAAGGCGTCTGACTTCGGTTCAGAAGATTAAGGGTTTGAGTCCCTTTGTGGTTGTCATCAGTTCGATGTTACTTGATAGATCTTTATTGCTGTTGAAAAGCCAAAAGGTTTTTCCAAACAAGCCATCTCAAAGCTGTCTAAAATGCTTGATGGAAAAAAGTTGTTCACATGTTGTAAGAAACAGTCTGTCTCAAAGTGTGTGTGGTTCGATCAGCAAGAAGTGAAAACATGTTGTTATGGATAAGGCGTCTGACTTATGGTGAAAAGATTGAGAGTACCTTCCTGGTTGTCAACATTAACGTGTACCTGTCTCTGAACATGATCCATTTTGACTCCTCTCAAGCTGTTGAAGATGCCTAATTAAGAAATGGTGTCATCATAATAGGAAACAATTTCTCTCAAAATGTTTGTGGTTTATTCTGGAACAAAAGACCACGTGGCCTAATTGATAAGGCGTCTGACTTCGGATCAGAAGATTAAGGGTTTGAGTCCCTTTGTGGTTGTCATCAGTGTGATATTACTTGATAGATCTTGATTGCTGTTGAAAAGCCAAAAGGTTTTTCCAAACAAGCCATCTCAAAGCTGTCTAAAATGCTTGATGGAAAAAAGTTGTTCACATGTTGTAGGAAACAGTCTGTCTCAAAGTGTGTGCGGTTCGATCAGCAAGAAGTGAAAACATGTTGTTATGGATAAGGCGTCTGACTTATGGTAAAAGATTGAGAGTTCCTTCCTGGTTTTCCACAGCAACGTGTACCTGTCTCTGAACATGATCCATTTTGACTCCTCTCAAGCTGTTGAAGATGCCTAATTAAGAAATGGTGTCATCGTAATAGGAAACAAGCTCTCTCAAAATGTTTGTGGTTTATTCCGGAACAAGAGACCACGTGGCCTAATGGATAAGGCGTCTGACTTCGGATCAGAAGATTAAGGGTTCGAGGACCTTCGTGGTTGTCATCAGTGTGATAGATCTTGATTGCAGTTGAAAGGCCAAAAGGTTTTTGGAAACAAACCATCTCAAAGTGTTTATTTGAACTTGATGGATTGCGACTCCAGTAAAGCTGTCTAAAATGCTTGATGGAAAAAAGTTGTTCACATGTTGTAGGACACAGTCTGTCTCAAAGTGTGTGTGGTTCGGTCAGCAAGAAGTGAAAACATGTTGTTATGGATAAGGCGTCTGACTTATGGTGAAAAGATTGAGAGTTCCTTCCTGGTTTTCCACAGCGACGTGTACCTGTCTCTGAACATGATCCATTTTGACTCATCTCAAGCTGTTGAAGATGCCTAATTAAGAAATGGTGTCATCGTAATAGGAAACAAGCTCTCTCAAAATGTTTGTGGTTTATTCTGGAACAAGAGACCACGTGGACTCATGGATAAGGTGTCTGACTTTGGATCAGAAGATTAAAGGTTCGAGTCCCTTCGTGGTTGTCATCAATGTGATCTTATTTGATAGATCTTGATTGCAGTTGAAAGGCCAAAAGGTTTTTGGAAACAAACCATCTCAAAGTGTTTATCTGAACTTGATGGATTGCGACTCCAGTAAAGCTGTCTAAAATGCTTGATGGAAAAAAGTTGTTCACATGTTGTAGGACACAGTCTGTCTCAAAGTGTGTGTGGTTCGATCAGCAAGAAGTGAAAACATGTTGTTATGGATAAGGCGTCTGACTTATGGTGAATAGATTGAGAGTACCTTCCTGGTTGTCCACATTAACGTGTACCTGTCTCTGAACATGATCCATTTGGACTCCTCTCAAGCTGTTGAAGATGCCTAATTAAGAAATGGTGTCATCGTAAAAGGAAAGAAGCTCTCTCAAAATGTTTGTGGTTTATTCCAGAAGGAGAGACCACGTGGCCTAATGGATAAGGCGTCTGACTTCGGTTCAGAAGATTAAGGGTTTGAGTCCCTTTGTGGTTGTCATCAGTTCGATGTTACTTGATAGATCTTTATTGCTGTTGAAAAGCCAAAAGGTTTTTCCAAACAAGCCATCTCAAAGCTGTCTAAAATGCTTGATGGAAAAAAGTTGTTCACATGTTGTAGGAAACAGTCTGTCTCAAAGTGTGTGCGGTTCGATCAGCAAGAAGTGAAAACATGTTGTTATGGATAAGGCGTCTGACTTATGGTGAAAAGATTGAGAGTTCCTTCCTGGTTTTCCACAGCAACGTGTACCTGTCTCTGAACATGATCCATTTTGACTCCTCTCAAGCTGTTGAAGATGCCTAATTAAGAAATGGTGTCATCGTAATAGGAAACAAGCTCTCTCAAAATGTTTGTGGTTTATTCCGGAACAAGAGACCACGTGGCCTAATGGATAAGGCGTCTGACTTTGGATCAGAAGATTAAGGGTTCGAGGACCTTCGTGGTTGTCATCAGTGTGATAGATCTTGATTGCAGTTGAAAGGCCAAAAGGTTTTTGGAAACAAACCATCTCAAAGTGTTTATTTGAACTTGATGGATTGCGACTCCAGTAAAGCTGTCTAAAATGCTTGATGGAAAAAAGTTGTTCACATGTTGTAGGACACAGTCTGTCTCAAAGTGTGTGTGGTTCGGTCAGCAAGAAGTGAAAACATGTTGTTATGGATAAGGCGTCTGACTTATGGTGAAAAGATTGAGAGTTCCTTCCTGGTTTTCCACAGCGACGTGTACCTGTCTCTGAACATGATCCATTTTGACTCATCTCAAGCTGTTGAAGATGCCTAATTAAGAAATGGTGTCATCGTAATAGGAAACAAGCTCTCTCAAAATGTTTGTGGTTTATTCTGGAACAAGAGACCACGTGGACTCATGGATAAGGTGTCTGACTTTGGATCAGAAGATTAAAGGTTCGAGTCCCTTCGTGGTTGTCATCAATGTGATCTTATTTGATAGATCTTGATTGCAGTTGAAAGGCCAAAAGGTTTTTGGAAACAAACCATCTCAAAGTGTTTATCTGAACTTGATGGATTGCGACTCCAGTAAAGCTGTCTAAAATGCTTGATGGAAAAAAGTTGTTCACATGTTGTAGGACACAGTCTGTCTCAAAGTGTGTGTGGTTCGATCAGCAAGAAGTGAAAACATGTTGTTATGGATAAGGCGTCTGACTTATGGTGAATAGATTGAGAGTACCTTCCTGGTTGTCCACATTAACGTGTACCTGTCTCTGAACATGATCCATTTGGACTCCTCTCAAGCTGTTGAAGATGCCTAATTAAGAAATGGTGTCATCGTAAAAGGAAAGAAGCTCTCTCAAAATGTTTGTGGTTTATTCCAGAAGGAGAGACCACGTGGCCTAATGGATAAGGCGTCTGACTTCGGTTCAGAAGATTAAGGGTTTGAGTCCCTTTGTGGTTGTCATCAGTTCGATGTTACTTGATAGATCTTTATTGCTGTTGAAAAGCCAAAAGGTTTTTCCAAACAAGCCATCTCAAAGCTGTCTAAAATGCTTGATGGAAAAAAGTTGTTCACATGTTGTAGGAAACAGTCTGTCTCAAAGTGTGTGCGGTTCGATCAGCAAGAAGTGAAAACATGTTGTTATGGATAAGGCGTCTGACTTATGGTGAAAAGATTGAGAGTTCCTTCCTGGTTTTCCACAGCAACGTGTACCTGTCTCTGAACATGATCCATTTTGACTCCTCTCAAGCTGTTGAAGATGCCTAATTAAGAAATGGTGTCATCGTAATAGGAAACAAGCTCTCTCAAAATGTTTGTGGTTTATTCCGGAACAAGAGACCACGTGGCCTAATGGATAAGGCGTCTGACTTTGGATCAGAAGATTAAGGGTTCGAGGACCTTCGTGGTTGTCATCAGTGTGATAGATCTTGATTGCAGTTGAAAGGCCAAAAGGTTTTTGGAAACAAACCATCTCAAAGTGTTTATTTGAACTTGATGGATTGCGACTCCAGTAAAGCTGTCTAAAATGCTTGATGGAAAAAAGTTGTTCACATGTTGTAGGACACAGTCTGTCTCAAAGTGTGTGTGGTTCGGTCAGCAAGAAGTGAAAACATGTTGTTATGGATAAGGCGTCTGACTTATGGTGAAAAGATTGAGAGTTCCTTCCTGGTTTTCCACAGCGACGTGTACCTGTCTCTGAACATGATCCATTTTGACTCATCTCAAGCTGTTGAAGATGCCTAATTAAGAAATGGTGTCATCGTAATAGGAAACAAGCTCTCTCAAAATGTTTGTGGTTTATTCTGGAACAAGAGACCACGTGGACTCATGGATAAGGTGTCTGACTTTGGATCAGAAGATTAAAGGTTCGAGTCCCTTCGTGGTTGTCATCAATGGGATCTTATTTGATAGATCTTGATTGCAGTTGAAAGGCCAAAAGGTTTTTGGAAACAAACCATCTCAAAGTGTTTATCTGAACTTGATGGATTGCGACTCCAGTAAAGCTGTCTAAAATGCTTGATGGAAAAAAGTTGTTCACATGTTGTAGGACACAGTCTGTCTCAAAGTGTGTGTGGTTCGATCAGCAAGAAGTGAAAACATGTTGTTATGGATAAGGCGTCTGACTTATGGTGAATAGATTGAGAGTACCTTCCTGGTTGTCCACATTAACGTGTACCTGTCTCTGAACATGATCCATTTGGACTCCTCTCAAGCTGTTGAAGATGCCTAATTAAGAAATGGTGTCATCGTAAAAGGAAAGAAGCTCTCTCAAAATGTTTGTGGTTTATTCCAGAAGGAGAGACCACGTGGCCTAATGGATAAGGCGTCTGACTTCGGTTCAGAAGATTAAGGGTTTGAGTCCCTTTGTGGTTGTCATCAGTTCGATGTTACTTGATAGATCTTTATTGCTGTTGAAAAGCCAAAAGGTTTTTCCAAACAAGCCATCTCAAAGCTGTCTAAAATGCTTGATGGAAAAAAGTTGTTCACATGTTGTAGGAAACAGTCTGTCTCAAAGTGTGTGTGGTTTGATCAGCAAGAAGTGAAAACATGTTGTTATGGATAAGGCGTCTGACTTATGGTGAAAAGATTGAGAGTACCTTCCTGGTTGTCCACATTAACGTGTACCTGTCTCTGAACATGATCCATTTGGACTCCTCTCAAGCTTTTGAAGATGCCTAATTAAGAAATGGTGTCATCGTAATAGGAAACAAGCTCTCTCAAAATGTTTGTGGTTTATTACAGAAAGCGAGACCACGTGGCCTAATGGATAAGGCGTCTGACTTCGGATCAGAAGATTAAGGGTTCGAGTCCCTTCGTGGTTGTCATCAATTCGATGTTACTTGATTGATCTGCATTGCTGTTGAAAAGCCAAAAGGTTTTTCCAAACAAGCCATCTCAAAGCTGTCTAAAATGCTTGATGGAAAAAAGTTGTTCACATGTTGTAGGAAACAGTCTGTCTCAAAGTGTGTGTGGTTCGATCAGCAAGAAGTGAAAACATGTTGTTATGGATAAGGCGTCTGACTTATGGTGAAAAGATTGAGAGTACCTTCCTGGTTGTCAACATTAACGTGTACCTGTCTCTGAACATGATCCATTTTGACTCCTCTCAAGCTGTTGAAGATGCCTAATTAAGAAATGGTGTCATCATAATAGGAAACAATTTCTCTCAAAATGTTTGTGGTTTATTCTGGAACAAAAGACCACGTGGCCTAATGGATAAGGCGTCTGACTTCGGATCAGAAGATTAAGGGTTCGAGTCCCTTTGTGGTTGTCATCAGTGTGATATTACTTGATAGATCTTGATTGCTGTTGAAAAGCCAAAAGGTTTTTCCAAACAAGCCATCTCAAAGCTGTCTAAAATGCTTGATGGAAAAAAGTTGTTCACATGTTGTAGGAAACAGTCTGTCTCAAAGTGTGTGCGGTTCGATCAGCAAGAAGTGAAAACATGTTGTTATGGATAAGGCGTCTGACTTATGGTGAAAAGATTGAGAGTTCCTTCCTGGTTTTCCACAGCAACGTGTACCTGTCTCTGAACATGATCCATTTTGACTCCTCTCAAGCTGTTGAAGATGCCTAATTAAGAAATGGTGTCATCGTAATAGGAAACAAGCTCTCTCAAAATGTTTGTGGTTTATTCCGGAACAAGAGACCACGTGGCCTAATGGATAAGGCGTCTGACTTCGGATCAGAAGATTAAGGGTTCGAGGACCTTCGTGGTTGTCATCAGTGTGATAGATCTTGATTGCAGTTGAAAGGCCAAAAGGTTTTTGGAAACAAACCATCTCAAAGTGTTTATTTGAACTTGATGGATTGCGACTCCAGTAAAGCTGTCTAAAATGCTTGATGGAAAAAAGTTGTTCACATGTTGTAGGACACAGTCTGTCTCAAAGTGTGTGTGGTTCGGTCAGCAAGAAGTGAAAACATGTTGTTATGGATAAGGCGTCTGACTTATGGTGAAAAGATTGAGAGTTCCTTCCTGGTTTTCCACAGCGACGTGTACCTGTCTCTGAACATGATCCATTTTGACTCATCTCAAGCTGTTGAAGATGCCTAATTAAGAAATGGTGTCATCGTAATAGGAAACAAGCTCTCTCAAAATGTTTGTGGTTTATTCTGGAACAAGAGACCACGTGGACTCATGGATAAGGTGTCTGACTTTGGATCAGAAGATTAAAGGTTCGAGTCCCTTCGTGGTTGTCATCAATGTGATCTTATTTGATAGATCTTGATTGCAGTTGAAAGGCCAAAAGGTTTTTGGAAACAAACCATCTCAAAGTGTTTATCTGAACTTGATGGATTGCGACTCCAGTAAAGCTGTCTAAAATGCTTGATGGAAAAAAGTTGTTCACATGTTGTAGGAAACAGTCTGTCTCAAAGTGTGTGTGGTTCGATCAGCAAGAAGTGAAAACATGTTGTTATGGATAAGGCGTCTGACTTATGGTGAATAGATTGAGAGTACCTTCCTGGTTGTCCACATTAACGTGTACCTGTCTCTGAACATGATCCATTTGGACTCCTCTCAAGCTGTTGAAGATGCCTAATTAAGAAATGGTGTAATCGTAAAAGGAAAGAAGCTCTCTCAAAATGTTTGTGGTTTATTCCAGAAGGAGAGACCACGTGGCCTAATGGATAAGGCGTCTGACTTCGGATCAGAAGATTAAGGGTTCGAGTCCCTTCGTGGTTGTCATCAATTCGATGTTACTTGATTGATCTGCATTGCTGTTGAAAAGCCAAAAGGTTTTTCCAAACAAGCCATCTCAAAGCTGTCTAAAATGCTTGATGGAAAAAAGTTGTTCACATGTTGTAGGAAACAGTCTGTCTCAAAGTGTGTGTGGTTCGATCAGCAAGAAGTGAAAACATGTTGTTATGGATAAGGCGTCTGACTTATGGTGAAAAGATTGAGAGTACCTTCCTGGTTGTTAACATGTACCTGTCTCTGAACATGATCCATTTTGACTCCTCTCAAGCTGTTGAAGATGCCTAATTAAGAAATGGTGTCATCATAATAGGAAACAATTTCTCTCAAAATGTTTGTGGTTTATTCTGGAACAAAAGACCACGTGGCCTAATGGATAAGGCGTCTGACTTCGGATCAGAAGATTAAGGGTTCGAGTCCCTTTGTGGTTGTCATCAGTGTGATATTACTTGATAGATCTTGATTGCTGTTGAAAAGCCAAAAGGTTTTTCCAAACAAGCCATCTCAAAGCTGTCTAAAATGCTTGATGGAAAAAAGTTGTTCACATGTTGTAGGAAACAGTCTGTCTCAAAGTGTGTGCGGTTCGATCAGCAAGAAGTGAAAACATGTTGTTATGGATAAGGCGTCTGACTTATGGTGAAAAGATTGAGAGTTCCTTCCTGGTTTTCCACAGCAACGTGTACCTGTCTCTGAACATGATCCATTTTGACTCCTCTCAAGCTGTTGAAGATGCCTAATTAAGAAATGGTGTCATCGTAATAGGAAACAAGCTCTCTCAAAATGTTTGTGGTTTATTCCGGAACAAGAGACCACGTGGCCTAATGGATAAGGCGTCTGACTTCGGATCAGAAGATTAAGGGTTCGAGGACCTTCGTGGTTGTCATCAGTGTGATAGATCTCGATTGCAGTTGAAAGGCCAAAAGGTTTTTGGAAACAAACCATCTCAAAGTGTTTATTTGAACTTGATGGATTGCGACTCCAGTAAAGCTGTCTAAAATGCTTGATGGAAAAAAGTTGTTCACATGTTGTAGGACACAGTCTGTCTCAAAGTGTGTGTGGTTCGGTCAGCAAGAAGTGAAAACATGTTGTTATGGATAAGGCGTCTGACTTATGGTGAAAAGATTGAGAGTTCCTTCCTGGTTTTCCACAGCGACGTGTACCTGTCTCTGAACATGATCCATTTTGACTCATCTCAAGCTGTTGAAGATGCCTAATTAAGAAATGGTGTCATCGTAATAGGAAACAAGCTCTCTCAAAATGTTTGTGGTTTATTCTGGAACAAGAGACCACGTGGACTCATGGATAAGGTGTCTGACTTTGGATCAGAAGATTAAAGGTTCGAGTCCCTTCGTGGTTGTCATCAATGTGATCTTATTTGATAGATCTTGATTGCAGTTGAAAGGCCAAAAGGTTTTTGGAAACAAACCATCTCAAAGTGTTTATCTGAACTTGATGGATTGCGACTCCAGTAAAGCTGTCTAAAATGCTTGATGGAAAAAAGTTGTTCACATGTTGTAGGAAACAGTCTGTCTCAAAGTGTGTGTGGTTCGATCAGCAAGAAGTGAAAACATGTTGTTATGGATAAGGCGTCTGACTTATGGTGAATAGATTGAGAGTACCTTCCTGGTTGTCCACATTAACGTGTACCTGTCTCTGAACATGATCCATTTGGACTCCTCTCAAGCTGTTGAAGATGCCTAATTAAGAAATGGTGTAATCGTAAAAGGAAAGAAGCTCTCTCAAAATGTTTGTGGTTTATTCCAGAAGGAGAGACCACGTGGCCTAATGGATAAGGCGTCTGACTTCGGATCAGAAGATTAAGGGTTCGAGTCCCTTCGTGGTTGTCATCAATTCGATGTTACTTGATTGATCTGCATTGCTGTTGAAAAGCCAAAAGGTTTTTCCAAACAAGCCATCTCAAAGCTGTCTAAAATGCTTGATGGAAAAAAGTTGTTCACATGTTGTAGGAAACAGTCTGTCTCAAAGTGTGTGTGGTTCGATCAGCAAGAAGTGAAAACATGTTGTTATGGATAAGGCGTCTGACTTATGGTGAAAAGATTGAGAGTACCTTCCTGGTTGTCAACATTAACATGTACCTGTCTCTGAACATGATCCATTTTGACTCCTCTCAAGCTGTTGAAGATGCCTAATTAAGAAATGGTGTCATCATAATAGGAAACAATTTCTCTCAAAATGTTTGTGGTTTATTCTGGAACAAAAGACCACGTGGCCTAATGGATAAGGCGTCTGACTTCGGATCAGAAGATTAAGGGTTCGAGTCCCTTTGTGGTTGTCATCAGTGTGATATTACTTGATAGATCTTGATTGCTGTTGAAAAGCCAAAAGGTTTTTCCAAACAAGCCATCTCAAAGCTGTCTAAAATGCTTGATGGAAAAAAGTTGTTCACATGTTGTAGGAAACAGTCTGTCTCAAAGTGTGTGCGGTTCGATCAGCAAGAAGTGAAAACATGTTGTTATGGATAAGGCGTCTGACTTATGGTGAAAAGATTGAGAGTTCCTTCCTGGTTTTCCACAGCAACGTGTACCTGTCTCTGAACATGATCCATTTTGACTCCTCTCAAGCTGTTGAAGATGCCTAATTAAGAAATGGTGTCATCGTAATAGGAAACAAGCTCTCTCAAAATGTTTGTGGTTTATTCCGGAACAAGAGACCACGTGGCCTAATGGATAAGGCGTCTGACTTCGGATCAGAAGATTAAGGGTTCGAGGACCTTCGTGGTTGTCATCAGTGTGATAGATCTCGATTGCAGTTGAAAGGCCAAAAGGTTTTTGGAAACAAACCATCTCAAAGTGTTTATTTGAACTTGATGGATTGCGACTCCAGTAAAGCTGTCTAAAATGCTTGATGGAAAAAAGTTGTTCACATGTTGTAGGACACAGTCTGTCTCAAAGTGTGTGTGGTTCGGTCAGCAAGAAGTGAAAACATGTTGTTATGGATAAGGCGTCTGACTTATGGTGAAAAGATTGAGAGTTCCTTCCTGGTTTTCCACAGCGACGTGTACCTGTCTCTGAACATGATCCATTTTGACTCATCTCAAGCTGTTGAAGATGCCTAATTAAGAAATGGTGTCATCGTAATAGGAAACAAGCTCTCTCAAAATGTTTGTGGTTTATTCTGGAACAAGAGACCACGTGGACTCATGGATAAGGTGTCTGACTTTGGATCAGAAGATTAAAGGTTCGAGTCCCTTCGTGGTTGTCATCAATGTGATCTTATTTGATAGATCTTGATTGCAGTTGAAAGGCCAAAAGGTTTTTGGAAACAAACCATCTCAAAGTGTTTATCTGAACTTGATGGATTGCGACTCCAGTAAAGCTGTCTAAAATGCTTGATGGAAAAAAGTTGTTCACATGTTGTAGGAAACAGTCTGTCTCAAAGTGTGTGTGGTTCGATCAGCAAGAAGTGAAAACATGTTGTTATGGATAAGGCGTCTGACTTATGGTGAATAGATTGAGAGTACCTTCCTGGTTGTCCACATTAACGTGTACCTGTCTCTGAACATGATCCATTTGGACTCCTCTCAAGCTGTTGAAGATGCCTAATTAAGAAATGGTGTCATCGTAATAGGAAACAATTTCTCACAAAATGTTTGTGGTTTATTCTGGAACAAGAGACCACGTGGCCTAATGGATAAGGCGTCTGACTTCGGATCAGAAGATTAAGGGTGCGAGTCCCTTTGTTGTTGTCATCAGTGTGATATTACTTGATATATCTTGATTGCGGTTGAAAGGCCAAAAGGTTTTTGGAAACAAACCATCTCAAAGTGTTTATCTGAACTTGATAGATTGCGACTCCAGTAAAGCTGTCTAAAATGCTTGATGGAAAAAAGTTGTTCACATGTTGTAGGAAACAGTCTGTCTCAAAGTGTGTGTGGTTCGATCAGCAAGAAGTGAAAACATGTTGTTATGGATAAGGCGTCTGACTTATGGTGAAAAGATTGAGAGTTCCTTCCTGGTTGTCCACTGCAACGTCTACCTGTCTCTGAACATGATCCATTTGGACTCCTCTCAAGCTGTTGAAGATGCCTAATTAAGAAATGGTGTCATCGTAATAGGAAACAAGCTCTCTCAAAATGTTTGTGGTTTATTCCAGAAGGAGAGACCACGTGGCCTAATGGATAAGGCGTCTGACTTCGGATCAGAAGATTAATGGTGCGAGTCCCTTTGTTATTGTCATCAGTGTGATATTACTTGATAGATCTTGATTGCGGTTGAAAGGCCAAAAAGTTTTTGGAAACAAACCATCTCAAAGTGTTTATCTGAACTTGATGGATTGCGACTCCAGTAAAGCTGTTGTAGGCGTCTGAATTCGGATCAGAAGATTAAGGGTTCGAGTCCCTTCGTGGTTGTCATCAGTTCGATGTTACTTGATAGATCTTTATTGCTGTTGAAAAGCCAAAAGGTTTTTCCAAACAAGCCATCTCAAAGCTGTCTAAAATGCTTGATGGAAAAAAGTTGTTCACATGTTGTAGGAAACAGTCTGTCTCAAAGTGTGTGTGGTTTGATCAGCAAGAAGTGAAAACATGTTGTTATGGATAAGGCGTCTGACTTATGGTGAAAAGATTGAGAGTACCTTCCTGGTTGTCCACATTAACGTGTACCTGTCTCTGAACATTATCCATTTGGACTCCTCTCAAGCTGTTGAAGATGCCTAATTAAGAAATGGTGTCATCGTAATAGGAAACAAGCTCTCTCAAAATGTTTGTGGTTTATTACAGAAGGCGAGACCACGTGGCCTAATGGATAAGGCGCCTGACTTCGGATCAGAAGATTAAGGGTTCGAGTCCCTTTGTGGTTGTCATCAATTCGATGTTACTTGATTGATCTTTATTGCTGTTGAAAAGCCAAAAGGTTTTTCCAAACAAGCCATCTCAAAGCTGTCTAAAATGCTTGATGGAAAACAGTTGTTCACATGTTGTAGGAAACAGTCTGTCTCAAAGTGTGTGTGGTTCGATCAGCAAGAAGTGAAAACATGTTGTTATGGATAAGGCGTCTGACTTATGGTGAAAAGATTGAGAGTACCTTCCTGGTTGTCCACATTAACGTGTACCTGTCTCTGAACATGATCCATTTGGACTCCTCTCAAGCTGTTGAAGATGCCTAATTAAGAAATGGTGTCATCGTAATAGGAAACAATTTCTCTCAAAATGTTTGTGGTTTATTCTGGAACAAGAGACCACGTGGCCTAATGGATAAGGCGTCTGACTTCGGATCAGAAGATTAAGGGTTCGAGTCCCTTTGTGGTTGTCATCAATTCGATGTTACTTGATAGATCTTGATTCAAATCAAATTTATTTGTATAGCCCTTTTTACACGCAAGCATGTCACAGAGGGCCTCACATACGCCCATAGAACTGCCCCTCAACCAACCTAAACCCTCAAGGAAGACAAGGAAAAACTCCCAGAAAAACTCCCAACGGGAGAAAAAATGGAAGAAACCTTGGGAGGAGCAATTCAGAGAGGGATCCCCTCCTCCAGAGACGGTTGGCAAGAGAGAGGAGCAGAACACAAGCTAAACATAGTCATACAGTGTCAATGGGTTTTGAAACACCAAAAATCCATTGTTCGGCTTTATAGACGTTGGATGGGACCTGGAAACTCGCTGTTGGCCGTCATGGAGGATGGTTTCCGGTTGACGACCTGGTCCAGCGTTGGTAGACCGACGACCAGGCAGGTCCTGACAGCTCAGACCCCCCACACCACAAGGGATGTGTGGGGGGGACAGAGAGGAGAACAGAGATTAGAGAATGCCAGGAGCAGCTAACAGTTTCAGTCGTAATAGAATGAGATCCCCACCGGTCAAGTGTGGACTAGTGCAGCAATTTAACAAAGCTAAGAGTGTATTTGATGCAGCCCCACACACCAAGACAGCGACAGCCCCCCTTGGTTGGAACATGAAATCTGTTCCAGGGGAACAACTCTAAAATAGGTTATATTTATACGAATAAGGATGAAAACAACCAGCCCCCCGTTGTCTCCAACTAGTAAACTATAACAATTAAAATATACAGCAACGGAACTATTACAGTAACAATATACAATAACAGGTTTCCTTTATTTGTAACATTTAAATGGGCAGTGTGAACATAAGCTAAAATTACAATTTAAAAGTTACATGTGATACACACATAGGCAAACGCACACCCCAGGTTTACATAGAAAGTACACACATTTAACAATCATAGGATTGATTAAACAGGAACGTTTTTAATCTAGTTTTAAATGTCGAAACAGTATCAGCCTCCCTAATTGAGACAGGTAATTTGTTCCAGAGAAGAGATGCTCTATATGAGAACGCCCTACCTCCAGCAGTTTTTTTCTTAATTTTGGGATACCAGATAGCCGGCATCTTGAGATCTTAGAGTCCTTGCGGGGCAATAGGGTGCAAGGAGACCGGAGAGGTACAGTGGTGCCAATCCATGTAGAGATTTGTAAGTTAGGAGTAAAACTTTGAAATCAGCTCTGGCTTGGATAGGGAGCCAGTGTAAAGAGATAAGAGTAGATGTTATATGATCAAACTTTCTTGTTTTTGTCAATAGTCTAGCAGCAGCATTTTGTACCCGCTGTAAATTTTTCAAGTAGGTAATTGGGAGGCCAGAGAACAACACATTGCAGTAGTCCAATCGGGACGTAACAAAAGCATGTATTAGTTTTTCAGCATCATCCTTTGAGAGGAATTTTCGTATTTTGGCAATATTACGTAGATGGAAAAATGCAGTTCTGGTGATTTGTTTAATATGGTACTCAAACGAAAGGTCTGGGTCCAATGTGACTCCTAAATTTTTTACCAACTGGCTTTGAGATACTTTGACACCATCTAAGTTTAAGGTCAGATTGGATAAATTATTTCTGTATTTTTTAGGGCCGAAAATTTGAACCTCGGTTTTATCCGAATTAAGAAGAAGGAAATTTGCTGTCATCCAAGTTCTCAACCCGGAAACACATTTTTTGATTGCGGTTGAAAGGCCAAAAGGTTTTTGGAAACAAACCATCTCAAAGTGTTTATCTGAGCTTGATGGATTGCGACTCCAGTAAAGCTGTCTAAAATGCTTGATGGAAAAAAGTTGTTCACATGTTGTAGGACACAGTCTGTCTCAAAGTGTGTGTGGTTCGATCAGCAAGAAGTGAAAACATGTTGTTATGGATAAGGCGTCTGACTTATGGTGAATAGATTGAGAGTACCTTCCTGGTTGTCCACATTAACGTGTACCTGTCTCTGAACATGATCCATTTGGACTCCTCTCAAGCTGTTGAAGATGCCTAATTAAGAAATGGTGTCATCGTAAAAGGAAAGAAGCTCTCTCAAAATGTTTGTGGTTTATTCCAGAAGGAGAGACCACGTGGCCTAATGGATAAGGCGTCTGACTTCGGTTCAGAAGATTAAGGGTTTGAGTCCCTTTGTGGTTGTCATCAGTTCGATGTTACTTGATAGATCTTTATTGCTGTTGAAAAGCCAAAAGGTTTTTCCAAACAAGCCATCTCAAAGCTGTCTAAAATGCTTGATGGAAAAAAGTTGTTCACATGTTGTAGGAAACAGTCTGTCTCAAAGTGTGTGTGGTTTGATCAGCAAGAAGTGAAAACATGTTGTTATGGATAAGGCATCTGACTTATGGTGAAAAGATTGAGAGTACCTTCCTGGTTGTCCACATTAACGTGTACCTGTCTCTGAACATGATCCATTTGGACTCCTCTCAAGCTTTTGAAGATGCCTAATTAAGAAATGGTGTCATCGTAATAGGAAACAAGCTCTCTCAAAATGTTTGTGGTTTATTACAGAAAGCGAGACCACGTGGCCTAATGGATAAGGCGTCTGACTTCGGATCAGAAGATTAAGGGTTCGAGGACCTTCGTGGTTGTCATCAGTGTGATAGATCTTGATTGCAGTTGAAAGGCCAAAAGGTTTTTGGAAACAAACCATCTCAAAGTGTTTATTTGAACTTGATGGATTGCGACTCCAGTAAAGCTGTCTAAAATGCTTGATGGAAAAAAGTTGTTCACATGTTGTAGGACACAGTCTGTCTCAAAGTGTGTGTGGTTCGGTCAGCAAGAAGTGAAAACATGTTGTTATGGATAAGGCGTCTGACTTATGGTGAAAAGATTGAGAGTTCCTTCCTGGTTTTCCACAGCGACGTGTACCTGTCTCTGAACATGATCCATTTTGACTCATCTCAAGCTGTTGAAGATGCCTAATTAAGAAATGGTGTCATCGTAATAGGAAACAAGCTCTCTCAAAATGTTTGTGGTTTATTCTGGAACAAGAGACCACGTGGACTCATGGATAAGGTGTCTGACTTTGGATCAGAAGATTAAAGGTTCGAGTCCCTTCGTGGTTGTCATCAATGTGATCTTATTTGATAGATCTTGATTGCAGTTGAAAGGCCAAAAGGTTTTTGGAAACAAACCATCTCAAAGTGTTTATCTGAACTTGATGGATTGCGACTCCAGTAAAGCTGTCTAAAATGCTTGATGGAAAAAAGTTGTTCACATGTTGTAGGAAACAGTCTGTCTCAAAGTGTGTGTGGTTCGATCAGCAAGAAGTGAAAACATGTTGTTATGGATAAGGCGTCTGACTTATGGTGAAAAGATTGAGAGTTCCTTCCTGGTTGTCCACTGCAACGTCTACCTGTCTTTGAACATGATCCATTTTGACTCCTCTCAAGCTGTTGAAGATGCCTAATTAAGAAATGGTGTCATCGTAATAGGAAACAATTTCTCACAAAATGTTTGTGGTTTATTCTGGAACAAGAGACCACGTGGCCTAATGGATAAGGCGTCTGACTTCGGATCAGAAGATTAAGGGTGCGAGTCCCTTTGTTGTTGTCATCAGTGTGATATTACTTGATAGATCTTGATTGCGGTTGAAAGGCCAAAAGGTTTTTGGAAACAAACCATCTCAAAGTGTTTATCTGAACTTGATAGATTGCGACTCCAGTAAAGCTGTCTAAAATGCTTGATGGAAAAAAGTTTTTCACATGTTGTAGGAAACAGTCTGTCTCAAAGTGTGTGTGGTTCGATCAGCAAGAAGTGAAAACATGTTGTTATGGATAAGGCGTCTGACTTATGGTGAAAAGATTGAGAGTACCTTCCTGGTTGTCCACATTAACGTGTACCTGTCTCTGAACATGATCCATTTGGACTCCTCTCAAGCTGTTGAAGATGCCTAATTAAGAAATGGTGTCATCGTAATAGGAAACAAGCTCTCTCAAAATGTTTGTGGTTTATTCCAGAAGGAGAGACCACGTGGCCTAATGGATAAGGCGTCTGACTTCGGATCAGAAGATTAATGGTGCGAGTCCCTTTGTGATTGTCATCAGTGTGATATTACTTGATAGATCTTGATTGCGGTTGAAAGGCCAAAAAGTTTTTGGAAACAAACCATCTCAAAGTGTTTATCTGAACTTGATGGATTGCGACTCCAGTAAAGCTGTTGTAGGCGTCTGAATTCGGATCAGAAGATTAAGGGTTCGAGTCCCTTCGTGGTTGTCATCAGTTCGATGTTACTTGATAGATCTTTATTGCTGTTGAAAAGCCAAAAGGTTTTTCCAAACAAGCCATCTCAAAGCTGTCTAAAATGCTTGATGGAAAAAAGTTGTTCACATGTTGTAGGAAACAGTCTGTCTCAAAGTGTGTGTGGTTTGATCAGCAAGAAGTGAAAACATGTTGTTATGGATAAGGCGTCTGACTTATGGTGAAAAGATTGAGAGTACCTTCCTGGTTGTCCACATTAACGTGTACCTGTCTCTGAACATGATCCATTTGGACTCCTCTCAAGCTGTTGAAGATGCCTAATTAAGAAATGGTGTCATCGTAATAGGAAACAAGCTCTCTCAAAATGTTTGTGGTTTATTACAGAAGGAGAGACCACGTGGCCTAATGGATAAGGCGCCTGACTTCGGATCAGAAGATTAAGGGTTCGAGTCCCTTTGTGGTTGTCATCAATTCGATGTTACTTGATTGATCTTTATTGCTGTTGAAAAGCCAAAAGGTTTTTCCAAACAAGCCATCTCAAAGCTGTCTAAAATGCTTGATGGAAAACAGTTGTTCACATGTTGTAGGAAACAGTCTGTCTCAAAGTGTGTGTGGTTCGATCAGCAAGAAGTGAAAACATGTTGTTATGGATAAGGCGTCTGACTTATGGTGAAAAGATTGAGAGTACCTTCCTGGTTGTCCACATTAACGTGTACCTGTCTCTGAACATGATCCATTTTGACTCCTCTCAAGCTGTTGAAGATGCCTAATTAAGAAATGGTGTCATCGTAATAGGAAACAATTTCTCTCAAAATGTTTGTGGTTTATTCTGGAACAAGAGACCACGTGGCCTAATGGATAAGGCGTCTGACTTCGGATCAGAAGATTAAGGGTTCGAGTCCCTTTGTGGTTGTCATCAATTCGATGTTACTTGATAGATCTTGATTCAAATCAAATTTATTTGTATAGCCCTTTTTACACGCAAGCATGTCACAGAGGGCCTCACATACGCCCATAGAACTGCCCCTCAACCAACCTAAACCCTCAAGGAAGACAAGGAAAAACTCCCAGAAAAACTCCCAACGGGAGAAAAAATGGAAGAAACCTTGGGAGGAGCAATTCAGAGAGGGATCCCCTCCTCCAGAGACGGTTGGCAAGAGAGAGGAGCAGAACACAAGCTAAACATAGTCATACAGTGTCAATGGGTTTTGAAACACCAAAAATCCATTGTTCGGCTTTATAGACGTTGGATGGGACCTGGAAACTCGCTGTTGGCCGTCATGGAGGATGGTTTCCGGTTGACGACCTGGTCCAGCGTTGGTAGACCGACGACCAGGCAGGTCCTGACAGCTCAGACCCCCCACACCACAAGGGATGTGTGGGGGGGACAGAGAGGAGAACAGAGATTAGAGAATGCCAGGAGCAGCTAACAGTTTCAGTCGTAATAGAATGAGATCCCCACCGGTCAAGTGTGGACTAGTGCAGCAATTTAACAAAGCTAAGAGTGTATTTGATGCAGCCCCACACACCAAGACAGCGACAGCCCCCCTTGGTTGGAACATGAAATCTGTTCCAGGGGAACAACTCTAAAATAGGTTATATTTATACGAATAAGGATGAAAACAACCAGCCCCCCGTTGTCTCCAACTAGTAAACTATAACAATTAAAATATACAGCAACGGAACTATTACAGTAACAATATACAATAACAGGTTTCCTTTATTTGTAACATTTAAATGGGCAGTGTGAACATAAGCTAAAATTACAATTTAAAAGTTACATGTGATACACACATAGGCAAACGCACACCCCAGGTTTACATAGAAAGTACACACATTTAACAATCATAGGATTGATTAAACAGGAACGTTTTTAATCTAGTTTTAAATGTCGAAACAGTATCAGCCTCCCTAATTGAGACAGGTAATTTGTTCCAGAGAAGAGATGCTCTATATGAGAACGCCCTACCTCCAGCAGTTTTTTTCTTAATTTTGGGATACCAGATAGCCGGCATCTTGAGATCTTAGAGTCCTTGCGGGGCAATAGGGTGCAAGGAGACCGGAGAGGTACAGTGGTGCCAATCCATGTAGAGATTTGTAAGTTAGGAGTAAAACTTTGAAATCAGCTCTGGCTTGGATAGGGAGCCAGTGTAAAGAGATAAGAGTAGATGTTATATGATCAAACTTTCTTGTTTTTGTCAATAGTCTAGCAGCAGCATTTTGTACCCGCTGTAAATTTTTCAAGTAGGTAATTGGGAGGCCAGAGAACAACACATTGCAGTAGTCCAATCGGGACGTAACAAAAGCATGTATTAGTTTTTCAGCATCATCCTTTGAGAGGAATTTTCGTATTTTGGCAATATTACGTAGATGGAAAAATGCAGTTCTGGTGATTTGTTTAATATGGTACTCAAACGAAAGGTCTGGGTCCAATGTGACTCCTAAATTTTTTACCAACTGGCTTTGAGATACTTTGACACCATCTAAGTTTAAGGTCAGATTGGATAAATTATTTCTGTATTTTTTAGGGCCGAAAATTTGAACCTCGGTTTTATCCGAATTAAGAAGAAGGAAATTTGCTGTCATCCAAGTTCTCAACCCGGAAACACATTTTTTGATTGCGGTTGAAAGGCCAAAAGGTTTTTGGAAACAAACCATCTCAAAGTGTTTATCTGAACTTGATGGATTGCGACTCCAGTAAAGCTGTCTAAAATGCTTGATGGAAAAAAGTTGTTCACATGTTGTAGGACACAGTCTGTCTCAAAGTGTGTGTGGTTCGATCAGCAAGAAGTGAAAACATGTTGTTATGGATAAGGCGTCTGACTTATGGTGAAAAGATTGAGAGTTCCTTCCTGGTTTTCCACAGCGACGTGTACCTGTCTCTGAACATGATCCATTTTGACTCATCTCAAGCTGTTGAAGATGCCTAATTAAGAAATGGTGTCATCGTAATAGGAAACAAGCTCTCTCAAAATGTTTGTGGTTTATTCTGGAACAAGAGACCACGTGGACTCATGGATAAGGTGTCTGACTTTGGATCAGAAGATTAAAGGTTCGAGTCCCTTCGTGGTTGTCATCAATGTGATCTTATTTGATAGATCTTGATTGCAGTTGAAAGGCCAAAAGGTTTTTGGAAACAAACCATCTCAAAGTGTTTATCTGAACTTGATGGATTGCGACTCCAGTAAAGCTGTCTAAAATGCTTGATGGAAAAAAGTTGTTCACATGTTGTAGGAAACAGTCTGTCTCAAAGTGTGTGTGGTTCGATCAGCAAGAAGTGAAAACATGTTGTTATGGATAAGGCGTCTGACTTATGGTGAAAAGATTGAGAGTACCTTCCTGGTTGTCCACATTAACGTGTACCTGTCTCTGAACATGATCCATTTGGACTCCTCTCAAGCTGTTGAAGATGCCTAATTAAGAAATGGTGTCATCGTAAAAGGAAAGAAGCTCTCTCAAAATGTTTGTGGTTTATTCCAGAAGGAGAGACCACGTGGCCTAATGGATAAGGCGTCTGACTTCGGATCAGAAGATTAAGGGTTCGAGTCCCTTCGTGGTTGTCATCAGTTCGATGTTACTTGATAGATCTTTATTGCTGTT
>NC_140375.1:835000-837500 GCF_054491055.1 Hypomesus nipponensis
GAAGATTAAGGGTTCGAGTCCCTTCGTGGTTGTCATCAATTTGATGTTACTTGATAGATCTTTATTGCTGTTGAAAAGCCAAAAGGTTTTTCCAAACAAGCCATCTCAAAGCTGTCTAAAATGCTTGATGGAAAAAAGTTGTTCACATGTTGTAGGAAACAGTCTGTCTCAAAGTGTGTGTGGTTCGATCAGCAAGAAGTGAAAACATGTTGTTATGGATAAGGCGTCTGACTTATGGTGAAAAGATTGAGAGTACCTTCCTGGTTGTCCACATTAACGTGTACCTGTCTCTGAACATGATCCATTTTGACTCCTCTCAAGCTGTTGAAGATGCCTAATTAAGAAATGGTGTCATCGTAATAGGAAACAATTTCTCTCAATATGTTTGTGGTTATTCTGGAACAAGAGACCGCGTGGCCTAATGGATAAGGTGTCTGACTTCGGATCAGAATATTAGGGGTTCGAGTCCCTTCGTGGTTGTCATCAATTCGATGTTACTTGATAGATCTTTATTGCTGTTGAAAAGCCAAAAGGTTTTTCCAAACAAGCCATCTCAAAGCTGTCTAAAATGCTTGATGGAAAAAAGTGGTTCACATGTTGTAGGAAACAGTCTGTCTCAAAGTGTGTGTGGTTCGATCAGCAAGAAGTGAAAACATGTTGTTATGGATAAGGCGTCTGACTTATGGTGAAAAGATTGAGAGTACCTTCCTGGTTGTCCACATTAACGTGTACCTGTCTCTGAACATGATCCATTTGGACTCCTCTCAAGCTGTTGAAGATGCCTAATTAAGAAATGGTGTCATCGTAATAGGAAACAAGCTCTCTCAAAATGTTTGTGGTTTATTCCAGAAGGAGAGACCACGTGGCCTAATGGATAAGGCGTCTGACTTCGGATCAGAAGATTAAGGGTTCGAGTCCCTTCGTGGTTGTCATCAGTTCGATGTTACTTGATAGATCTTTATTGCTGTTGAAAAGCCAAAAGGTTTTTCCAAACAAGCCATCTCAAAGCTGTCTGAAATGCTTGATGGAAAAAAGTTGTTCACATGTCGTAGGAAACAGTCTGTCTCACAGTGTGTGTGGTTCGATCAGCAAGAAGTGAAAACATTTTGTTATGGATAAGGCGTCTGACTTATGGTGAAAAGATTGAGAGTACCTTCCTGGTTGTCCACATTATCGTGTACCTGTCTCTGAACATGATCCATTTTGACTCCTCTCAAGCTGTTGAAGATGCCTAATTAAGAAATGGTGTCATCGTAATAGGAAACAATTTCTCTCAATATGTTTGTGGTTATTCTGGAACAAGAGACTGCGTGGCCTAATGGATAAGGTGTCTGACTTCGGATCAGAAGATTAAGGGTTCGAGTCCCTTCGTGGTTGTCATCAATTTGATGTTACTTGATAGATCTTTATTGCTGTTGAAAAGCCAAAAGTTTTTTCCAAACAAGCCATCTCAAAGCTGTCTAAAATGCTTGATGGAAAAAAGTGGTTCACATGTTGTAGGAAACAGTCTGTCTCAAAGTGTGTGTGGTTCGATCAGCAAGAAGTGAAAACATGTTGTTATGGATAAGGCGTCTGACTTATGGTGAAAAGATTGAGAGTACCTTCCTGGTTGTCCACATTAACGTGTACCTGTCTCTGAACATGATCCATTTGGACTCCTCTCAAGCTGTTGAAGATGCCTAATTAAGAAATGGTGTCATCGTAATAGGAAACAATTTCTCTCAAAATGTTTGTGGTTTATTCTGGAACAAGAGACCACGTGGCCTAATGGATGAGGTGTCTGACTTCGGATCAGAAGATTAAGGGTTCGAGTCCCTTCGTGGTTGTCATCAATTCGATGTTACTTGATATATCTTTATTGCTGTTGAAAAGCCAAAAGGTTTTTCCAAACAAGCCATCTCAAAGCTGTCTAAAATGCTTGATGGAAAAAAGTTGTTCACATGTCGTAGGAAACAGTCTGTCTCAAAGTGTGTGTGGTTCGATCAGCAAGAAGTGAAAACATGTTGTTATGGATAAGGCGTCTGACTTATGGTGAAAAGATTGAGAGTACCTTCCTGGTTGTCCACATTAACGTGTACCTGTCTCTGAACATGATCCATTTGGACTCCTCTCAAGCTGTTGAAGATGCCTAATTAAGAAATGGTGTCATCGTAATAGGAAACAATTTCTCTCAATATGTTTGTGGTTATTCTGGAACAAGAGACCGCGTGGCCTAATGGATAAGGTGTCTGACTTAGGATCAGAAGATTAAGGGTTCGAGTCCCTTCGTGGTTGTCATCAATTCGATGTTACTTGATAGATCTTTATTGCTGTTGAAAAGCCAAAAGTTTTTTCCAAACAAGCCATCTCAAAGCTGTCTAAAATGCTTGATGGAAAAAAGTGGTTCACATGTTGTAGGAAACAGTCTGTCTCAAAGTGTGTGTGGTTCGATCAGCAAGAAGTGAAAACATGTTGTTATGGATAAGGCGTCTGACTTATGGTGAAAAGATTGAGAGTACCT
>NC_140375.1:862500-865000 GCF_054491055.1 Hypomesus nipponensis
GAAAAAAGTTGTTCACATGTTGTAGGAAACAGTCTGTCTCAAAGTGTGTGTGGTTCGATCAGCAAGAAGTGAAAACATGTTGTTATGGATAAGGCGTCTGACTTATGGTGAAAAGATTGAGAGTACCTTCCTGGTTGTCCACATTATCGTGTACCTGTCTCTGAACATGATCCATTTTGACTCCTCTCAAGCTGTTGAAGATGCCTAATTAAGAAATGGTGTCATCGTAATAGGAAACAATTTCTCTCAATATGTTTGTGGTTATTCTGGAACAAAAGACTGCGTGGCCTAATGGATAAGGTGTCTGACTTCGGATCAGAAGATTAAGGGTTCGAGTCCCTTCGTGGTTGTCTTTAATTCGATGTTACTTGATAGATCTTTATTGCTGTTGAAAAGCCAAAAGGTTTTTCCAAACAAGCCATCTCAAAGCTGTCTAAAATGCTTGATGGAAAAAAGTGGTTCACATGTTGTAGGAAACAGTCTGTCTCAAAGTGCGTGTGGTTCGATCAGCAAGAAGTGAAAACATGTTGTTATGGATAAGGCGTCTGACTTATGGTGAAAAGATTGAGAGTACCTTCCTGGTTGTCCACATTAACGTGTACCTGTCTCTGAACATGATCCATTTGGACTCCTCTCAAGCTGTTGAAGATGCCTAATTAAGAAATGGTGTCATCGTAATAGGAAACAATTTCTCTCAATATGTTTGTGGTTACTCTGGAACAAGAGACCGCGTGGCCTAATGGATAAGGTGTCTGACTTCGGATCAGAAGATTAAGGGTTCGAGTCCCTTTGTGGTTGTCATCAATTCGATGTTACTTGATAGATCTTTATTGCTGTTGAAAAGCCAAAAGGTTTTTCCAAACAAGCCATCTCAAAGCTGTCTAAAATGCTTGATGGAAAAAAGTTGTTCACATGTTGTAGGAAACAGTCTGTCTCAAAGTGTGTGTGGTTCGATCAGCAAGAAGTGAAAACATGTTGTTATGGATAAGGCGTCTGACTTATGGTGAAAAGATTGAGAGTACCTTCCTGGTTGTCCACATTAACGTGTACCTGTCTCTGAACATGATCAATTTGGACTCCTCTCAAGCTGTTGAAGATGCCTAATTAAGAAATGGTGTCATCGTAATAGGAAACAATTTCTCTCAAAATGTTTGTGGTTTATTCTGGAACAAGAGACCATGTGGCCTAATGGATAAGGTGTCTGACTCGGATCAGAAGATTAAGGGTTCGAGTCCCTTCGTGGTTGTCATCAATTCGATGTTACTTGATAGATCTTTATTGCTGTTGAAAAGCCAAAAGGTTTTTCCAAACAAGCCATCTCAAAGCTGTCTAAAATGCTTGATGGAAAAAAGTTGTTCACATGTTGTAGGAAACAGTCTGTCTCAAAGTGTGTGTGGTTCGATCAGCAAGAAGTGAAAACATGTTGTTATGGATAAGGCGTCTGACTTATGGTGAAAAGATTGAGAGTACCTTCCTGGTTGTCCACATTATCGTGTACCTGTCTCTGAACATGATCCATTTTGACTCCTCTCAAGCTGTTGAAGATGCCTAATTAAGAAATGGTGTCATCGTAATAGGAAACAATTTCTCTCAATATGTTTGTGGTTATTCTGGAACAAAAGACTGCGTGGCCTAATGGATAAGGTGTCTGACTTCGGATCAGAAGATTAAGGGTTCGAGTCCCTTCGTGGTTGTCTTTAATTCGATGTTACTTGATAGATCTTTATTGCTGTTGAAAAGCCAAAAGGTTTTTCCAAACAAGCCATCTCAAAGCTGTCTAAAATGCTTGATGGAAAAAAGTGGTTCACATGTTGTAGGAAACAGTCTGTCTCAAAGTGCGTGTGGTTCGATCAGCAAGAAGTGAAAACATGTTGTTATGGATAAGGCGTCTGACTTATGGTGAAAAGATTGAGAGTACCTTCCTGGTTGTCCACATTAACGTGTACCTGTCTCTGAACATGATCCATTTGGACTCCTCTCAAGCTGTTGAAGATGCCTAATTAAGAAATGGTGTCATCGTAATAGGAAACAATTTCTCTCAATATGTTTGTGGTTACTCTGGAACAAGAGACCGCGTGGCCTAATGGATAAGGTGTCTGACTTCGGATCAGAAGATTAAGGGTTCGAGTCCCTTTGTGGTTGTCATCAATTCGATGTTACTTGATAGATCTTTATTGCTGTTGAAAAGCCAAAAGGTTTTTCCAAACAAGCCATCTCAAAGCTGTCTAAAATGCTTGATGGAAAAAAGTTGTTCACATGTTGTAGGAAACAGTCTGTCTCAAAGTGTGTGTGGTTCGATCAGCAAGAAGTGAAAACATGTTGTTATGGATAAGGCGTCTGACTTATGGTGAAAAGATTGAGAGTACCTTCCTGGTTGTCCACATTAACGTGTACCTGTCTCTGAACATGATCCATTTGGACTCCTCTCAAGCTGTTGAAGATGCCTAATTAAGAAATGGTGTCATCGTAATAGGAAACAATTTCTCTCAAAATGTTTGTG